>NC_092690.1:19939145-20166645 GCF_964275005.1 Diadema setosum | reverse complement strand
TATTCCTAGATGTGAGAACGCTAGTCCCGATTATTGATGCTCTCTTTTGTCAAAGCACATGGGTAACACCTGTAGTTGAACGCATAACTTCTCGGCGGTGCCGCGCATGACTTCAAAGGAGAGCTTTAGTTGCCTCTCCTTCTCTAGCACCTCCCTGGTCACGTTGACTGAACAGGGGATCATCGCATGTAAACTTAATGTACAGAAGTCTATTGCAGAAATCGTTAACATGTTTAAAGAACATTTTGAATCTTGAATAAAACAGTTGAAAGCAGATTTGACATGCAAACATGTGTGATGCTTGTGATAATCTAACATGAACATTATTTCCTTCGGATCTATGACTCAGGAAAAGAAACACGTAAACACTAATAACAGGCATTGGGCATGGAAAAAGAGGGTGTGCGTATTTTTGGTAGGTTGCCTCTCTACCCTGTTATACTCCCTCGCCACTGGTGGACTGTTCCTAACTGCTGACCGACATGACGCGTCTCACCTATGTCACAGGAGTACTCGTCCACCCCGCCACTTGCAAAGCAGTCCTCCACGCCATCACAGAGTTGACCTAGAGTGAAGCACTTTGCAGACTGGTAGCAATAGTACTCGTCCGATCCACACCCTGCGTGAAATGCAGAGGCATTTATCATTACAATTAATGCTGCATCCGGTGGAAGGAAGTAATGCAATGGGTTGACTGCAAAAGCTTTGGAAACTTTGATGCTTGTGCTCCTACAGCATAACATTATGTGATTTGTGATTCATAAGTTGATTGGTTTAAAGATACAACTTATTTGTTTAAAGATACAACTAATAACGAATTATTCCAAAGATATTCTGTTTGAAATGAGAAATTCTCCTTATCAATATCCTCTCCTCTCTCCATCTCTCGTCCCCCTTCTATTCTCATGTCAACTTAATGTGATCTTTTTGTCGGGGACATTAAGTTGAACATGCTGTGCTTTTGAATAGGCTACCCAGCCTTGGTTCTTATACCTGCTACTTGTTTACCATGAGTTGCTAATGGAAATGAAATGATTTGAAATGAGAATAAGTGTCATATTAGAGTATGATGGAATATTTTCACCTCTTTGAAGTCTGCTTAGCTGCGAAGTCAGGTTAATTTTGCATGGATAACTACCACAACAAGGTGTGAGAAATTAGGGAGGTGGAAAGACCACCTCTCTGGAGAAGTATAGGCTAGTTTTTCCTTTAAGGTGAGCTAGTAATGCAAATTCCTAACAAGTGACAATGACAAATGGTTGGTAGTTTGTGAATATGCATCGTTTTTTTTTTTTTTTTGGATATGCCTCCATCGTAAGAACACAGTGATTTTGATTACTTATATTCTTTACGTTGCAAATTAATACAGCTCAGTGCAGTCGAGTATAATGCATTTGAAAAAAAAAAATGCTGCTTGCACAATGCATGCAGGAACCCAAATGAGTTGATAACATGCTCTGTGTAGTGATTTTGCACATTACAACGAAGTGGTATTTACTCGTGTGTGTATCAACGGAGTGCACAAAATAGTGCAATTACCACACAAACATAATCTTACAATAATATTCCATGTGTATTTTGGAAAACACTAAACATTGCTTTTTTTTTTTCAACACAGATGTCTTAATAATTTAAGCTATAGTATAAGGTGTGTATAAGGTGTGCCCAAGTCATAGATTCACGCAGAGACGATTTCATCTACGTTAAGCATGGTTGAAACTTATCATATTTTTACATTATTTTGAATTCGTTTATTCAATGCCAATTGTAATGAACTTAGATTATGACCACTTTCAAGTGATCATAATTAAGGGCTGCTGTCAATTAGTTGGTGAGGCTAATACACCGACAAACACAAGAATGTGATTACGTTTAACTTAATAATTATACTGGATTACTGGATCAGCAGGAAAGATAGAGTAGGCCTACTTGGGTTGGCCTGCGGTCAATTAGTTGGTGAGGCTAATACACCGACAAACACAAGAATGTGATTACGTTTAACTTAATAATTATACTGGATTACTGGATCAGCAGGAAAGATAGAGTAGGCCTACTTGGGTGGGAACTCACGATATGCCGTGACCCGAATGTCAACCGTGACATAATCTCCTGTCTGCTGCGCGATGAGCAGGTACGCCTCATTGTACACCCCTGCAGTTGACAAGCGTACCTCTCCCGTGAAAGTGAAGTTCGGTTCGGGACTGATGTGGCCAATGTAGTACGGGAAGCCCACCGGGTCGTGCCCACCGCCGAACACCACACCGGACCTCGGGGTCTGGCTGATCGGTTCCGTGAATGTGACGTCGAGGAACTCGAAGAGAATGCTTGCGTTTTCCGGGGCCCTGAGGTAGTAGACGGCGTAGTCTGCCGCGTCGTTTCCGTAGCGGGATTGGAAGACCGGCGGAGGCAGCGGTATCGTCTGATCAAGCGGCAAAGTAACATTCACTATAAGGAAGAAACAGTAATGCCAGTAGAATGACTTAATGTTGAGCAGCAGGGGTAAGTTGAAGGGAGCTTATGGTACAAGTCTTTGTTTCTGGTATATAAGTATTCGTTTCTTTGTAATGATCTGCAAGTTGTATATTGTTTTATATTTTGCCAAATAAATAAAATGAAATGAAATGAATGAAATGAAGTCAGGAGGGCTCTGGGTGGGGTACGTGTTTAGAATATGAATAACTTAATTATAATTTGGATGAAGAAATTATCCTCTGTAATAGCAACCGCTTGAAATGACGAATATTGGTATTTTTACCTACTTTGTATTTGGAACTATTTCATTCATGTCATTAGGAACTTTTTGGAACTAATTTAGAACGTTGGTATGTTTGACATTCTATGAATATATCATGTGAAAGATGACGTCACTGTTTATGACGAAATTTCCAAATACTACGCTATTTGTGAAATTATTTCACAAAGCATTGAGTGACATCACAAAACATTTCTTGTGACATCACGCCCTTCTTCACAGTAGAATTCCGCCACAACATAGTATCCACTACATGGCTTTTCGCCTCATCTTCCCCTTCTTTTGCTTAGGATTTTAATCCATTACACTCTTAGAAAAAAAGGTTCTTTTGAGCACCATTAAATGGTTCTCAGCACTGTCACAATAGCGACACCCTTTTAGGTGCTCGTGAGAACCTTTTTGAAATGGTGCTTGTCGGCACCTTTTGCAAAAGGTGCCCATTAGAACCTTTTTCCCGATGAAATGGTGCTCGTGAGTACCATTTAAAAGGTGCCCATGGGCACCTTTTTGACTAAAGATGGGCACCTTTTTGACTCTTTTCAAAAGGTGCTCACGGGAACCATTTCACTGGAAAAGGTTCTAATGGGCACCAATGTTAAAAGGTGCTGACAGGCACCATTTAAAAAAGGTTCTCACAGGCTCCAAAAAAGGTGTCGCTATTGTGACAGTGCTGAGAACCATTTAATGGTGCTCAAAAGAACCTTTTTCTTTTTTCTTAGAATGTAGTATGTGAATTGATGTCTGTGTACTTTTGGTGTGTTTCACATGCAGTGCTGGTAAGGTGCTTCACTGGCACCATTCTTAAAGGTACATTACCTATCTGCATTGAAAATGTGCATCACAAACTCATTTGAAATGAAATGAATTCATCTGAATTTCATCTCATCAGTCAAACATACGTTCAAAACATGTATATTAGCAATACATTAGCATGTCATACATTATCATTGACACTGGAAAAAAAAAAGAGCAAGGATAACACACTCATGCACACACAGTTTCACAAGCATGAATACATGTACATGACATTCACCAATATTTTTTTCATGAAACATTACTCAATAATTGAAAACCATAGAAATTTGCTCTTTCACAAATTCGCAGAAATGTATTTATTCACCTTAACTTTTACAATCTAAAGGTGAGGTTTGTATTTGTCATGACTATTGTTATAATCTGTCAAATATTCTTAACAAAATATTTTCATTTGTTCACTAATTCTTTTTCAACAATATTTGTCATTTGTGTACCGAGCAGTTCTTGAAACACCATCACACATCTCTGTACAGATGATATGAAATAGCAAGAGGTACATCAGGCTTTTGAAACACATAACAAAATTTCTAATTCTCTGTGAAATAATTCCTGCATGGATGAGATACAGTAATTGTGTCAGTCTTAAGACAGGCAGAAGTCAAGTACATTACTTAAGTAGTATGAGGAACTTTTTCCACATGTTTGCTAGTTTGTTCGGTGTTGTTGTTCTTTTTTTTCTTTTAAAGCATACTTGTCCTAAAAGCAACTACAAAGGGCAGGAAAACAATTCCATTAAACAGGACCTTTGGTATTGTCACAGAAAACATACATTATATTGCTGGTATGATACTTGGGATAGGATAAGCTTTACACTTCTTCACTTCACATTCATAACGTCGAGTACTTGAATTAACTTATCTTTGTTTGTATACGAGTGACCTTTTTTGTTGTTGTTCTGCAATTTGAAAGCACCACAGACACATCTATACAACTGCAAATACAAGAAGAGTATCAATTCAGGTTAATCATGACTTCTGACAATTTACAGCATGTCCTACGAAAACACACACACACACACACACACACCCCAAAAAAAGAAAAGAACACAATGTGTATAATGTGAAGGATAATAAGAATCCCAAGGGGAAAAGAGCTAAGATACCACACCCACACAGTTTCACAAGCATGAATGAACAAAATTCCTCAACCATGATCTAAAATATGTAACATTTGGAATCAATAAAAATTTACAGTTTTTTTTTTTTTTAAAGCAGAGCAACAAATTCATTAGAGTAAACTATATATGATGCAGGCCAAAAGCTGAGGTTTGAATTTGCTGTCCTGTAACCTGCCTATGACAATAATATGTTGTTAGCATTTGTCATTTTGTTCACCAAATTTGCCAACAGTCTTTTAAACACCACCACCACGTACATGTACATTTTGTATGTCTGCAAAAGCAATTATTATTAACTGGTGACAAGAGGTGCATCAGTGCTTTGAAATAAATATCATAATCTTCAATTCTCTACACAATACGTAATTCCTGCGTGGGTATAAATGCAATAAGTTTTACTAGTCTAGGTGCAAACTTTAAAAGTGTGCAGAAACCGACCACACAATGACTGGAGAAGTATAAAGAGCATTTTCCGTTTGTGCTTTTAAAGTTTAGAACTATGAATGACTCCACTTCTCAGAGTGGCATCTGGTCTGATCTCATTACGTCTATCCCCCCCCCCCCATACAGTTGATTCAAAGCTGTTAAATGCAAATTATAGTGAAACATTATCACTGGTACATTGTAAGTTGCAAATGAAGAGTTTGTTTGCAAAAACCGATAAGTCCATAGTTGCCAAATGGAGATATTTGCGATTAAAGGTCAAGAAAAATAAAGAGAATAATAAAAAAAAAAATCTTTGCTTCTTTTGACCATAACTTTAAAAATGTACCTTTATATGTAGTGACCAATATATCATTTAAAAGGTATTATTTTGTACTTTATGACAGAGACCGTACTTCAAAATCTTCAAAAATGGACTTATCGGTTTTTGCGAACAAACTCTTCAAATACTGTATTGGGATCATAACAAAACATATGTGACCCTCCATCACACAAACCAACAAAAAGTCGCCTGACATGAATATTTGGTTGACGGCAGATTCTGAAAGAGCAGCTATAAAATACACTATAAGTCAATGCAAATGGACTTACCTACCCTATCTACATATTTCTCAAAGGTTTTCTCTGGCAGCATCAGTGTTTTTTCTTTGACTCAGCTCATTCTTGGCTAGCGTAGGTTTCTGGTCGATGCTGTCAACGGGCTTTCGGGCTAAAATTGTCATTCTGATCGATGTATTCTTTTGGTCACCCAGATCATTCTTGACTAGCCAAGGGTTCTGTTTGATGCTGTCAACGGGCTATCACGGGCTGTCATTCTGATCGATGTATCGTCTTAGCCACACACCTCATTCTCGACTAGACCAGGCCCGGGTTCTGGCTGATGCTGTAAATGGGCTATCCCGGGCTCTCATTCTGATCGATGAATTCTTGTGGCCGCCCAGCTCATTCTTGGCTAGTGTTAAGCATACGGTTCTGGCCGATGTTGTCAATGGTCTGTCACAGGCTGTCTCTCTGATCAATGTAGAGTCTACCTTTTTCCCAAACATGTACGTTCTGCTTCATCGTCCCGGCCGGAGTTTCTTGTTCCCTGGTTTCTGTGCATGTTGGTGTGTCCACTTCCCTGACATATGAATTGAAAGAAACAATAGACCTACACCGCGTTAATAAAACAAAGTCATGCTATAATTCGATAAACAGAACACGGCATTACATGACGTGACTCCTTACTTAGAACAAGCCTGAAAACATATTGAAGAGATTTTGACCTAAAAGTAAGGCCTACTGGGCTGTAGACAGACCTCTATTGGCTCTACCGTTAACAATGACAGTTATAACTTATAGAACAAAAGTTATTGCACGCAGAACGGTTACCGGTAGGCCTAGTAGACCTTACCCCGGGGCGCTCCTTGTACACAGTTATCTTTGCGTTCAGCGTTCGGGCTGTGTTTCGGAGTTAGCAGACTCTATTTTTAATAGGCATAAACGTTACATATGCAGGCCTAGCCAAGTAACTTAGCCCGGCCCAGTCGCTGTAAAAACGTGACAGCCATGCTCCGGGCCCGCACGGCGTCTGTTCGGGCTAGCCCTAACTGCGACAGCCGCCACACACAGTGTGGCGCCTGGCGGCGCGGTCTCCGGGGCGCGTACCCCCATGGGCCATTGCTATGCCAAATCTCTAATTGTAAAGTGTTAGGCCTAACATGTTATTGTTAGATCTGGATCTACTGCACCTCGTAAACATTACACAAGATAGCAGCTTCCATCAAATTAGATCTAAAACATTAACGTTAGGATTTAGCTAACCGTTAAATTAAGGGTAATCACTGACTGAAAACGAAAACTGAGTGATGAATCTAACTTGATTTTGTACCAACGACTGTCGATCATCTAAAAATGAGATAAAACCACATTAAAACTAAAAATCTTACCTATTCTCCTAAATTGTGATGACTGCAATGGCGAAAATGGAATTGACAGTGACACGTTTCCAGTCCACTTCAGACAAACTTAATGTCTATATTGTTACCGGGTGCCGTTCGTTTAAATATGGATGTGATACTGGTGATGCATAGACCTAACTGTGTAAGAAGTGTCTACGTAGCCGTCTGCAGCTGCTATGCTGCATGCTGGTATTGCATTGGCACTCTCCTGCCGCTGTATGTGGTGGTGGTAGGTTTGCATAGGCGCAGCCAGGCAGCGCGCACAGGGCTAAATATAGCCGCGGCGTGTGCCGCGGCGGTTACCTACAGTGCAGTACTAGTATGTGTACGTTTACGCGTACGCATATCTGATCGAGCGCTAAAATTGGATCGTGGCAGCTGTCAGTTGGCACGCAGCCAAGAGAAGTCATTAGTCTACGATAAAAACAACATGTACTTTTTATTATCACAGCAGTAGAAACACATACAATATTTTTGTACCAATACCACAGTTTTGGTGATTCTTACATCTGGCATTCGAATATACAGCAAGGGGAAAAATGAAAGTGGACCTAAAGATATTGTTTGACCTGCAAGAGTACCACAAATAACACTCGGGGACTGGACCGCATACTAGCAAATGGTGACGAACGGAACCATTTCGATTGGGAACCATTTATAGGTGCTCATCGGAACCATTTTGCGAGAACCATCTGATGAGAACCATTTTGGAGCCGACGAGAACCATTTGAGAACCTTTTTTTCTTAGAGTGTACGTAAAACAAACACACTCTGCCTAATTTCGTGTTTATGTGCCTCGGTGGCCGCAATAATACTATTTTAACAGATGGTATATTATTGATGGAGATGAAGATTGGGCATTAAAATCCTTGCGAGACACCAAGAAATAATACAAATCATGCCATTCTTAGAGGAATTGAAAGTTTATCAGATGAAAATTGGGTTTAGAATGGCTTCGACATCCGACAACAAAGTAAAGTAAAACGATCCTATCAAAGGTGGGTACCACCTTTTATTAGGATTGCTCTGTTTTGGATATCGTACCCATTTCAAAAGCGAATTTCATAACATAAATGTTGAATCCCTCTTTGAATTACATGCTTTTTACTATTTCATAAGAGTTTTTTTTTTTTCCATCATCTCACCAGAAAATGTTAGAAACCGTAAGCTAGGTATCAACCAAAACTATATACGATCCCTTTATAAACAATCAAGCAAACATACAAAATACACATGAACAATCAATCAAACAAAAAACAAACAAACAAACAAACAAATAAACAAACAAACAAGCAAACAAACAGGGAAGCAAGCAAACAAACAAACAAAGACGATACACAAAGACCCACCGCCATAGAGAGAATGTTGACATATATCCTCCGCCTCATCGCCACCACTATAGGGACAGTGGTAGTAGTAGTCGCAAACAAAGCCAGAGTTCAGGCAAACGGGTATCGTATCAGGACATTGGAATTGATCGTCGGTGCATTGACCTGTGGTGAGGTGTAGAGCAAAGAGGACTTGGTGACGTAAGCTCATTTTCTTTCTTTTTTCCACAAAAAATGTTCATTAACATTCAGGTACGAATCAATGTCACATCGTTATGATTCATAAAACAGATAATACAATTTGACAGACAGCTGCAGACAGTCTGAATAATGATAATGAATACGTTTCCGGTAAATGAATTGAATATAAAACCTTCAGTTTATTTTTTCAGACATGACTGTATTCATGGTTGCACGTCACGAGACCGACACCCACGAGTCATACAGCTCACAAGTCATAAAGCCCATGAGTTATACAGCTCACGAATCATACAGCCCATTAGTTCGACACTAAGCTAACAAGGCCCACGAGACCGACACATTAAGTACCGTGTTGTAGCTGTCGAACTCGTGGGCTGTATGACTCGTGGGTGTCTGTCTAGTGGGATGACCCCGTATTCATCTACTTTCTTCGCTTGCTCATCGTCATGTGTATCCCTTTTCCACATGAGTCGGAAGTTTTGCTGCCATTTTAGAATCGAAATTCAACGAAATGACAAACTTTTGGTAATATACTTTTTTCAATTTTTCAATTTTCAATTTTTAATGTTTCAATCTCACAATAGTTACGCTTGGAAGACGTCCGCAGATACAAAAACTTTCGAAAAATGCAAACAAAATAGAAAAAAAGAATATCAAGATAGAGAGCTTAAAAAAAAACCCACTTTCGACACTGTTTCATATTTCCCTTTTTCAGCGATTCCCTTAAAAGAACAAAATAAAAGCAACAAACAAAAACAGACTCAACAAGTAGTCCTACCTACCCTTGGTATATCCTATACAAAAAAAAAAAATCAATTGATAATGTTATTGTTTTAGAGTAACAAATGAAAAGAGATCTTTGCACATTGTGCAAATGAAAGGAGATCTTTGCACAATAACAACCATTACAGTATCAGAATTACAATGAAGTTTGCTATCTACTCACAATTCTCTTCGTCATCGGAGTAATTGCAGTCCGGCTGTCCGTTGCAGATTGAGTCTTGCGAGATACAGACCGAGGTGAAGTTACAGCTGTACTGATCATCACTGCAACCTGTTAACACCAGAGTTCATCTGCACCGAGATAGGAAATATCATTAAAAGAGTTACATTACAATCAAAGGAATCATTTTTTTAAAGATTTTTCTTAAAAGTATTACGCATTAGATATGCATATGAATTTTGCACATAATTTCTTCGTTTTCCGTTCACTTTGAGGTAGATATCAAGATCAATTTCTTATTGCAGTCTTCTGATTTATTCTCCAATCGACGTTTATCTAGTTGCATATAATAATAATAAAAATAATAACAAATTCTTATACAGCGCATTTCAAACTTGAAAAAAATTTCAATGCGCTTTACAAACAAACAAACAAATTATACCATAATGCAAAATGTAACGAAAATTACAAATTACTAAGCACAATATATGAAATATAATTTTGAAACATAACACACCATCTTTGACTGTGCTTTATCAAACCATACGTTTTTATCATACTTTTGTTAAATGAAATATTTTCATGATATTTGTTCAACATAAAATGTGTGTGTACACTCTGCTTCCTTCAACAAGTGAAGCTTGGCTTTGCAACAAACTTCTACAAATTAAAAAAAAGGAAAACCCTTATCATGCTTATTATTGAATTGTGAAAGGTATGACGATGGGGCATACGTAGATACACAGTTGGTACTGTATTATTCGGTGTGTCTGTCACTTTTGCTTTGATTATTGAGCCCATGTATTGCATTTCATGTGGTGTACAGATGACTGAAGTTCTGCCCTCTCATTCAGTAATTGCAATAGAGGCGAGTAGGGGTGAAGGACGTACACGCGATATAAGAGCTAAATCACCAGCAAGATGCAAGCCCACTGTGGCAAACCATTCTAACATTTTTTTTTTTTAAATATATTAGGCATCTGAATTATCGAATTTAGGGGAGGAAGTAAAACGAATCAAAATCCAGTCATCAGCTGATCTCTGGGCGTGGAAGTTACAAGTACTGTTTACCATTGGAAGTAGTGATTTGAAAGATGTTCGAGTTATTACATTTGATACATAATTTATGTATAGGTCAGTTGTATCACAAAACAGCCAACGATATAAAATTTCGCAATAAAACCTAAAATATAAGGACATAACACTACTTGTCTGAATAAACCATAATTTTAGACAATTCATCTTAGACAGAATCTTATACATATCGTTCAGATTTAGTATATCTAACAATATTTAACATTGCTTATACTGATTAACTTTTTACATTGGTTGTTTTATCCCTAACTAGAAACCACTTTTAAGCACTTATTATATAGATCAGCTTTTTGTTTCATCTGCAAATTGTGAAGAAAAAACTGACTTTGAAGGCATGATTCTCCCCATCTCTCGTCCCCAGTCTATTCTCATGTCAACTCACTTTGAAGCACCTATTATATAGATGGGTTTTTTGTTTCATCTGCAAATTGTAAAGAAAAAAATGACTTTGAAGACATGATTCTTTGCAGTAAACTTACAGTTCCACTCGTCGTCAAACGCGTAGGGGCAGTCTGGGACGCCGTTACAAACGGACGAGGAGTCAATGCAGAGGTAAGAGAACAGACAGGCATAAGTTCCCTCGGGGCAAGCTGTGCAAAGAGGTGAAAGTTCGGAGAAATATTTGTTTGCAGAGATTTTGCGTCATTTCGAAGGTTACTTAGTCCGAAGGAATAATTATTCCGAAGGTTCGTAAATCCAAAAATGAAATAGTGTTCGTAATTTTGAAGGTTCGTTATTCTTATTTTGTGTTCATTATCAGGTTAGAAAAGTATTTTATTTTTGGACTGTCGAAAATTGGAATAACAAACGTCACTTCATTTTCGGATTAAGAACCTCCGGAATGACGTCCCTTCGCCACAAATTTTAGGATTCAAAACGGAATCTGTATATTTCATTTTTGGACTAATGACCATGTAATATAATGGTCCGTAATTGATAACGAATTTTCGGAATAACGACCAACCGGATTCACTACGAGGATGCGTGCAATCCGCGGTATAAATCTTGTAAAGCGTACATCAATTCAGTTTATGAGTGCTGAAGATTTTTTTTTTCACTTAGGATGTTCATGTAACGGTGCTCTCGAATTGCAGTCTCTCATCCAGTGTGCAAAATTACATCACTTGCAAGATACTGTTTATATATCAATTTAAATGTCATTTCGAAACACTCGTTAAGAGCAGTAGGAAGGATTCAATTGTAGAGTTAAAAAAATGTTCAAAATCCATTCAAAAAGTAGGTAAAATTTATTGAATAATCTCTTTATAATGAGTCAAGTGATAAATTTAGTACAAGGCCAATGTCAACAACAAGGGTGATTTACCCCTTTCCAAAAAAGGAGAAAAATTCTGGAGTTACAAATTAAACATATGCTTTGCAAACAATTGGAGCAGGTTGTAAAAACAAAACATAAAGAACTATGCGCAAAATAAAATTTGAAACGATATAATTTTTATCATACGAGGGACAAAAAATTGGGCCATTCATTTGGTACTCAACAAAATTCTCTATGTAATAAACACCAAAGCTAGATTTGTAAAACACGTACAATGGAAAGTTTAAAGAAAAAAAAAACGATAGGAGACATTTAGGGTAAATCTATGAGCAGTTTCGTTATTTTATTTGCATACACAACCGTATTCATTCCAAACATGAGAACGGTTAATTTCATATCATTTCTTTACACACGCAACATACCTCAACTCTCATTCACTTAAAGGAAACTTTGTCCATTGTGTTTATTTAAACGTCAAGACAAAAACTTGTCATATCAATTCCAAATTTCAATGTTTAATGGGGAAAACAAAGCAAAACGAGTTGCATACTTACTGCAGTTGAATTCATCAGCTCCGTCGGGACAGTCATAGTAATCGTCACATCGGGCACTGAGCGGCAGACATCCCCCGTTGTAAGGGCACGAGAACTGATCAGCTGTACAGACTTCTGCATATATTATACACAGAACAAGGTTAAAGGGTGAGGGGCATCTCAAAAGGTACAGCATCAAATATTATTGTTTTTATGTATGCCATAGAATGCCCTAGAAGTCGTTGATATTTGTGTGTAGTCTAAAAGTCAAACACTATCCACATCAGTAATAATAATATATACAGTGCGAAAGGGGGGGGGGTGGGGGGCTCCAAGATGAATTTGACACCGATGAAATCTTCCCGTTCACGCCCTTACTGAGCGTATAATTTGAGCTTCAAATCTTCGTTGGGGTCGTCTGAACGGGTGCACGTCACGAGACCGACACCCACGAGTCATACAGCCCACAAGTCATACAGCTCACAAGTCATACAGCCCACGAGTCATACAGCTCACAAGTCATACAGCCCACCAGTTATACAGCCCACGAGTTCGACACAGAGTAAATTAAGCCCATGAGTTCGACATCAAGTAAAATAAGCCCACGAGCTATACAGCCCATGAGTTTGACATTACGCACAAAAGGCTCACGAGACCGACACTAAGCAAAGAAGGCCCACGAGACCGACACTACACTTAAAAGGCTCACGAGACCGACACTAGGCAAAAGAGGCTCACGAGACCGACACTAGGCCAAAGAGGCTCACGAGACCGACACTAGGCAAAGAAGGCCAACGAGACCGACAGGATGAACAGCGCCCCCTATAGACCAATTAATTGTATAGGGTGTCCAGATAATGACATAAAGAATGTATAAGAGATGGAAGAGAAGAGAGCTGCTGGGGGATTACCCCGTCAATTGCCCTCCCTCACCCCCTGAACGGTTCAAGATCTTTAATTGTGTTTGCGTATGTGAATGTTTGTGAAAAAAATAAACAAAATTGAGTAAAAGTGCATGAGATGTTTCAACATTACTTTTGAAAATGCCAAAACACCCTCATTTCCCTATCTGCAAAGACCATACCGGTATATACTCTACCTATTTAGAAAAAAAAAATAATACAATGATGTGGACATTGGGATCAACCAACTAGAAAAATACCAAGGTGTGAAATGAAGTTCACTACAAGAAAATTATTCACAAAATGGTCAATGTTGTAGTGCACACCTGCTTTACATGATATTAGGGGGGGGGGGGGGCTAGTCATCTGCAGATAATTAAAAATCACAGAAAATAATGTTATCGTCAATTAAAGCAGCGTTAAGAATTCAGAAAAAGAAGATGCATCTATGAAAGTAACTTTTCTATTTCATGAAAAATGTACTGTTTTGAGAAGAATAATTTTACAAATACAAGCGAATGAAATCGAGGTGAATCGCTGCGATAAAAAAACATTTTCATCCGTTGAATTTCATACATTAAAGTTACAGAGACGGCTACAAATTGAACTCTAAGCAGGCGGGTAAAAGCAGGCAGAAAGGAAATATAATAAGGCCTACTGAACTTGTGAAGCAAGAAAGAAAAGGACAAAAAAAAATTAGATCCTGTCCACCGTCTAAGTAGAGATTAGGAAAGCCTACTAAATATAACATGATGGCATCTAAAAGTAAACCATTCAACGTTCTTGTCCTCTATCACTTTTTCATTCTTTTTTTTTTTTTTGGGGGGGGGGGCTATGAAGAGGACAATAATTCTATTAAAAAAAGAAAAAAATGGTAACAATGTCACTCCCCGTAGCGTCACAGAACTGCCCCATAAAAGCCACACGTGTAGAAATACATACTTAATGTCGTTGATATGTAGGTGGTGCTGTTATTAGTTAGTAACAATCTCTCGCTCAACAGCGTAACGAAATTGCACCAGCCAGTATGGAATTTTCCCCTTAACTGAACACCCTGTACAGGTACATGTTTGTAATTAACATGTAGATGGCGCTGTTCATCCTGTCGGTCTCGTGAGCCTTCTTTGCCTAGTGTCGGTCTCGTGAGCCTTCTTTGCCTAGTGTCGGTCTCGTGGGCCTTCTTTGCTTAGTGTCGGTCTCGTGGGCTTTCTTTGTCTTGTGTCGGTCTCGTGAGCCTTAATTGTGTAGTGTCGGTCTCGTGGGCTTTCTTTGCTTAGTGTCGGTCTCGTGAGCCTTTTGTGCCTAGTGTCGAACTCATGGGCTGTATGACTCGTGAGCCGTATAACTCATGGGCCGTATGACTCATGGACCTATTTTTGATGTCGGTCTCGTGGACCGTATGATTCGTGGGTGTCGGTCTCGTGGGATGACCCCGTCTGAACGAGCATTGTTCTATTCCTATAGACCCATAGCCAATACGCTTGCCACTAGATGGAGAAAGAATGATGCTTGAAATCTTGCAATATTTTGAGACCACGCCCCATGGTCTTTATACTGACCACAATCAAATTGAATTTGAATATATCTCTCCGGTGGGGAAGATGGGTTTCATGAAAATTGCTCCTGCGACAATTATTACTCCCACAAAATATCTACACCCTAAAGCCAAACAAAGTCTACCCACAAATAATCACCTCAAACTTAATCTTCATTCTCACATCAAGCTAAACCTAAAGTCTAATCACAACCCTAACGCTAACCCTACATTTTTGCAGAAAATAAGACCGGAGTAATTGTCGCAGGAACAAGTGTCGTGCCATCGAGTAGAAGAAGTCAAAATGAGTCAGGTTTTCTCATATGAGGGGCTATCCTGCGCCCGTTAATAATCTACGCATCTTCTTCAAGATTTATGCGCAATTTTATCCTCATTTTAAAGCAGAAAATGAAAGCACAAAATATCAACCACTCGGCACTATTCAATCTATTTACCTCTATTACAGCGTGATGATAGGCTCTACTTTTGCAACTGACATAATCTTAATTTAAGTCTCTTTGAAGGAACAACCAGACAGATCACGACTTTTAATCTAATTGTATGAAAACCACGTTTGAGCGGCTGTTTAACGACACCACCAGATCGTTTTGAGTCTGATGGTATGAGGGGAAAGGTGGAGCAGGGTGGAGTATCCACAAGATTGAGCGAAACTTACTGAGGTGACACTATCACCTTTTTGGAGAAAACAGAATACGTCATTGATCAATAGGTGCCCTCTGGTCACTTGAAAAACAAATAAGAAAAAAAAAAAAACCTCTTCTCACCGCCCTGCTTAAACTAGCGAGGAGTATTTTATAAAGAATAAACTGATTTCTAAATAAAAGAGGTTTGCTGACAAAACTATATCCGACACACTTAAACCAAACTACAACAACAACAACACAAAAGGGTTATATCTTGTGTAATTTCGTCTCTTTTTTTCTTCTCCCTCAAGTTATAGTAATTTATTTGTGTATGTGTGTGTGGATATCACACTATCCTGCAAATCTGATCAAGCAGTTGTATTGTCAATACTCAATATCTCCTCATTATTCAATACGCAATGTCATAATTCACATTGGATAATGTGCCAATGACATGTTTGTTTGATTTTGTTATTGTGTGGCTGTGCATGATAATCTGCGCTGTATTGCAAAAGGAAAACAGAAATGTTGTGTGGTCAACACAGGTTGTTACGTATGGGGCGCCAAGTGTCGCATGGTCTATTTCGTTACGAAATAGACCATGCGACACTTGGCGCCCCATACGTACGTGTGTGGCAATCCAGTTCGTCAACCTCGCTGGTATCACAGTCTGGCACGCCGTCACAGCGTTGCTCGGTAGAGTAGCAGTTTGGAGACTGTGGGCATCTGTATTCATAGTCGCCACACTCTGCATCAAAGAGGAGACAACAGTGGAGTTTTAACAACTCGCTTTGCAATCAAACTGTTACTCACCATAATTATTCATACATATTACGGCACCACAAGCATGTACTTGATGAAGGAGATCTGACGTGAAGTAATGCACGATGTTGGACTACACTTCTAAGCACACCACATAAAATCCATAGGATTATATTAAAATGTCTCATACAATGATTAACACTCACTTTGTATTACAGTGTATTACAATACAGGTAGGGATCTGGCTGTGCTATTTTACACGGCAGCTCTGTTTTGCAAAGTTTAAATGCATGACCTTCATATTATTTCCTTCATATTGTTATTCTGGTGTGGTGTCACATATTTTGTTGAAGAGTTCCTATAAGGTGTCAATATTCCAGAGACTCCAATGTATTAAAAACAAGGAAACCTCACCAAAGGCCGACACGATGATTGAGAAAATGACCTCCTCCCAATAAGGTTGTCTCACGAGGATGTACGCAGTGTTCCCCGATGTCGTCCCGCGGTTCGGAACATCGGAGGAATTCAACATGGGGCCAACATGTCCCAGGTAATATTTCAAACCCACGGGGTCAAGACCTTCTCCGAAGAAGATCCCAGACCGTGGTCTGGCGCTGGGAGCCTCGGTGAAAACAGCCGATACAAGCTGAATATACAAGAAATCTCCTTCGTTGGCGATCAGGCGGTAAACGACGTAATCAGAATCGCCAGGCACACTGCGGCTTGGAAGAACTGCTGGCGTTGTGAGGGAAACAGGCTGCCCAATAAGGACCGTGATGTTAACTGTAAGCATAAAAACAAAAACATAAGCAAACAAACAAAAGAGTATTATGCAATGCATTATGCAATGCATTTTAAAGTGAATCATTTTGATAAACAAAGGATTTTGGAGTGAGAAGGGGAATACACAAGTGAGTTTACCGGTTATCCAAAACATAATTTTAGGCTTAAAGATGTACGTAAACGATCTCAAAAACAGCAATGCTGTCGCGGTGTGATTACAAAAAGACTTGAAGCTAATCCGTGTCAATCACTGAAATCCCACGCTTTTATAGTACCAGAGTTACTCCAGACAATGAGTCTGGTTCCGATTATCACAATTCATGAATATTTAACATGTAATGCCACGAGATGTTGAAGATATCTTCATGTTAAGGAACACAATCTGACAATGCACAGATTGATAATACAAAGTTCACCAAAACTAAACGTTAAACATAAAAACGTACAGCCATAAACGTTTTCATGTTTTATCAAAATAGTGGCATTGAGTCAAACAACTCTTTCATATTACTTCATAATGATAATGATGATATAATCAACGCACACTTCTTCAGTTACAAAAAAAGTATCATAAAGTCATGTTTTGTTCGAGAATTTAACACAGCAGAACCTTTTCCCCTTTACGCCATCACAGCTAATTTATGGGAGCATGACAGTTTATTCTTCTTCTTCTTCTTCTTCTTCTTCTTCTTCTTCTTATTATTATCATTATTATTATTATCATTACTATTAATATTATTATATCATTATCATTATTATTAGTTCTACTTCTACTACTAATATTACCATTATCATTATTATCATTACTAGTACTACTACTACAACTATTATCATTACAATTGTTATTATTATTATTATGATAACCATTATTATTATCATTGCTACTACTACTACTATTACACAAAAAGGAAATTTAGTGAAGAGCTCTATCAAGATTAATATGACACTTGTAAAGCAATCGCAGTATAATCTCATCTGATTTGCAAACTGTAGATACCACGTATTTCACTGTCTTTATAAAAACTTCTTAACCTCTTAAATGAACAAATTTTCCTAGTATTTTCTTAGGATTTTTGTTTCATTCTAGATGTCCAACTTGGGTGAAACCCTTTCCTTTCTTTTGTGTGATTTTACTTTTGTCTATTCCGTTTAATTTTTATTACTGACTGTACAAGTAAAAAAAACTAAATTCTTTATCCTTGTGGATAATATTTGTAAACAACAACAACAACAACAACAACAACAACAACAACAACAACAAAAACTACAACAACAACAACCAAACATGTTCTTTGCTAAATAATCTATAGACGCACTCATCTACGGGAACCGGCTAGCACTTACGACTATTGCTTTTAGTTGGTTCCACCATTGTCCTATTTGGCTATTTTTATTCATTAATGACTTTCTGCTTCGGTTCCGTCATTTTCCTTAAAAAATAACCTGATTTCATGTATCTGCTCAGACATAACTGTGTCTACCGCACTCTCATAATTGGTCTCTGTTTCGTGTTGTATTTTCACGATATTGATATTGTTTTGTCCGGTGATACAGCTGTATTGTATTGTGTTGTGAAATATGAGAAATCCATTCAATCCAAATTCCAATTCATACAGGGTTAATCATTGATACCGACAACCTTAATCTGTCAATAATGACTCTATCTTATATACAGTCAGACCTCTCCTATCCGGCCTCCCTTTATCCGGATCTCTCTATTATCCGGATGCGATCTATGATTTATTTATTTTTTTCAAATCTTATAATTACGGGAGAAAAACTGAGATTTCAAATTTAAACAAATTCTTGCACAACTCATATGAAAAACATAATCACCATACATTTACATTTAATTTTTATCTAGATAATAATGTATTCAGATACTCACTATCTTAAGTTACCCCCAAATCACCACAAAACATGGGCACAAAACTTTCCATTAAATCGGGGCACGGCACAGGCGATCGTTCATTGAACAAGTAATTACCTTAGAATTCTGAACGCACACCAGCTGACAAGAAGGTGCCATGATTAGGCAAAAAAAAAAAAGAAAGATACATGTGCAATGTCATGCAGCTGCCATTGGATACGCAGCTTCACGTTTTAAACGTTGAGTCTAGTTCAATCTCCCATATCCGGCAAAATCCCTTATCCGGATGAGCGCCAGTCCCGACATGTCCGGATGGGAGAGAGGTCGGACTGTACATGAGACATCAGATCTCAACGAGCAACAGATCAAAACTTTGCAACATTTGTATCATGGAATACCCACAGCCAAACATGGAGTGATCACAAAGCTCCTCAGTCTCGTCAATATCACTGTAGTAGCAATCGTATTCGTAGTCGCAGACCATCCCCTCGTCCAGACAGACATCGTAAGGGTAGGGGCACCTCAACTGACCCTCCTCAGGACATGGGCCTGAAAGACGGAAGAAAGGAATGAACAAAGAGACATACTTATTTGCTCTACTCGCTCCCAACCATCAAGTGACCATGTGTGACAAAACCCACCCCCAAAAATGGCCACATAGAAGTACGAAGTCATAAAAATATGTAACCAAAGCTTGTAACAGATACGTAAATCTTTGATGGTGGGTCTTCCTACAAAACCTATATATCGAAATGAATGATGATACTCATGCACGTAAAAGACCCCGCTTCATTCATTCATCGCAAAGAGCAGGGTGTTTAACCCGGTGAAGTGGTCCCACCTCACATCCAAGTGGACCCCATGGAAGACCAGCTTAACGTAGCTGAATATGGGCTATCCAGCCATCTTGTCAGATGGAAAATGAACAAACAAACAAACAAACAAAAATAGAACATACAGGAAAGCCTCTACTGAGTAACAGGGCTTCTACGTAAAGGGACTGTTGAGGCGCAGGGAGTGGCTACTTTATTGCATGAAGAACAAAATGGGATATAGTATTACATCGACAAACAGTGAAATGATCATCTCATCACCCCAGAGCTTGATTCACTAGTGTGACACTATTCAAGATTATAATTTCACAATATCAAACTTTTTGTTTATGGCTTTCATGCATATTTCCAAGTAAATTAAGGGTGAAAACTGGACAAAAACCATTTTTTAGAAGAAATTAAAAATGGGTCCTCCAAAACAGATAAAATCAATAAGGTTATCTGATTTCTGCTTTCAGAATTCCAATCTTAAATAGAAAAAAGGGGGTAGTCCTGGCCAATATTCAGGTCTACTGAAAAATCGAATCTTAAAGCATCTGTAGCACATTAACAAAATGGCTCCACCAAAACTTCTACAAATAATACAACTCCTTGATACCTGTTTTTAAAACTGAGATGTAAATAGGCGAAAAGGGCAATGCTTCATCAAAAAAAAAAAAAAAAAAAACACTACAAAATTCTGACAACGGTTGAGTTGACCCAGGTTAAGGTCTCCTGAAATACTGAAAATTTATGAAAGAGGATAATACCTCTTCTCAGACAATAATTCTGTTTAGCAATCCCCATTAGATGTCTCACGATCAAAAACTTGTACAGATAGGGACGAAAGGTAATACTCCCATTCTCAAGAAGATCAAAACAACATTCAATTGGCGTATAAACAGGTTTCAATAATACAACCCAGGTTAAGGTCTCCTGAAATACTGAAAATTTATGAAAGAGGATAATACCTCTTCTCAGACAATAATTCTGTTTAGCAATCCCCATTAGATGTCTCACAATCAAAAACTTGTACAGATAGGGACGAAAGGTAATACTCCCATTCTCAAGAAGATCAAAACAACATTCAATTGGCGTATAAACAGGTTTCAAAGGACTAAAATTTATTTGTCTTATCTTAACTCCAATCACATAAAATTGTGTCCGTCATTGTGATTGAAAGGCGACGAATAAAAAAACAGCAACCAAAAAACAAACAATTAATATTTCCGAAGGTATATAAAGCACAACGTTTTAACTTTATTTAGGGATTGGCATTTTATCTTATGCCAGTGAACTATCTCAGAGTATATACAGGAAAGCCTATGAGTACAGAGAGGGTTATATAACACAGACAAGGAAATCAGAATGAACGAGAGATTAACAGCATGGCCGTCAATTCTTCAGCTCCGACTCCAGTAGAGACCGAGCCCAATAGAGTTTACTCACATCCATACTCGTCATCCTCGTGTGGACAGTCGGCGACCCCGTCACAGAGCTGACCCGCGTCAAGGCAGTAAGTCGATTCTTTGCAGGAGTACTCACCATCAGCACAACCTACGCCAAGACATGGACCAAACATGGAACACCACGTTACTCAATCTGCATGACTCACATTTTTCTTTATAGCAATGCTGAATAACGAAACCGTGAAGTTTCTTCCACAAACGCTTCGTTGGCGAATTAAAGCAATGTCCTTTGTTCCTTTTTGGTAATTCTTTTGTTAAACACGAAGTGAAGCAGAGATGCTTAAAGCGTTATGTTTATTGCTTTGTATTACTTTATGTGGAAATGAAATCATTTGAATTGAAAAAAAAAGATGAAAGCAATATAAATTGATTTTTTTTTTCATTCATCGTTTCTGCATAGTACCATTAACTGAAAAATCACTTGAGAGAGCATACAAATCAATTTATCATCCATCATCTATCTTTTAATTATTCAAGTTAATTGCTTAGCAGTTTGTCTCGACAGATCTAAAATCAAAGAAACGTTCAACGTTCAACACATATAGACAGAGGTCCTAAGGGGGATAAACTATTTTTTGCCATGTGACCGGCATGCAAACAATCTGATTGCATGAACCCTAGTTTTTAGCATGCAATATGATTATACCACCAAGGATTGCACCGAACCATATTTATATGCGGTAGATCTCATACTCTTATATCTAATGTTATACGATCAGACTAACAGACTTTGGATCCGAAATATAAAATCACATGAGCCTCAGAATAAACACGGCTGTTTATTTAAAATCAAAAGTCGCTGAGTCGCGCGACAGAAAGTCGTATAGTGTGAGGCGGGCTTTCTAAGACTCAGTCGCACGACCGGAAACTGGCAAGGGTGGTGACATCACACTTCCGGTCTTAAGATTGTACGACCGGTTTGATCGTATGGTGTACGGCGAGCTTAAAGATGTGTGCAAAGTTCATCCAGTTTCAATGCTCACAGTTCCATTCGTCATCTTGGTACGGGCAGTCCTGCTGTCCATCACAAGTGCTCTCCTGGGCCACACAGAGATTACTGTAGTTGCAGGCGTACTGGTTGTCAGCGCACACTGTAAACACATCAAGCAGGTGTCAAAGGTTAAAGGTAACATTAATGACACTCGTTAGTTCGCTTGAATTGGACGCAAACTCTCGATGAAAAAAAAAAACTAAATGAGTTGATACGACATTATGTTCTTTAAAAGTGTATCCAATGGGCAATGACTCGAATGGTGTGCACATGAAAATAACTCGTGCAACTCCAGAGACTACGAAATGACTTGTGCTCTCACTAAGAAGGCGACTACAGGGTAACGTCTGAGACGTCTCCCTACAAAATTAGCAACATATTTGCCCGGGTGTCGCGGAAACTTCTATAGGTGGCAAGTGGGTTTTCTCAAGGTCGCGGAGACGTTTGGAGTCCTCGCGGACAACGTCAAGTATCAACGACTTGGCCGCTACCAAGACGCTCGTGGAGACATCCCGGAGAGGTCTCTCAGAGTTGTGCAGCTGGAGACTGGAAAAAATAATCGAACATATTCGATTCTCATGCGACTCGCCGGAGACCAGTCGGGTTTCCAGGAGACGTTGCGGAGACATCACCGCAATTAGCGAAACTTGAGTCGCAACCAAGGCTCTACATAGTCTCCAAGCTGAAGGGATGCCAACTTTACTTTACACCCGTTTGTTCAAATTCATGAAATTCTGGCGTCTAGTTGCAACTGATTGATAAACTGCCAAACATCAACAAGGAATTAAACAGTGTTTAGCAGAAGCCATGATAAAAATCAATATCATGAGCATACGTACTCGGGCGAGATTGAACCTTCGACTTCCTAATCATCGGGAAGCCGCCTAGAGCTTCCGCTTGACAGCTGCCAGAGCTGGTTCTCATCTTTATTGCATGCAGCGGGTACTGCGTAATGATATTTTGACATGGCTTCTACTAAACACAGATTAATTCGGTGTTGATTGACGTCGATGGACAGCAATTTGTCAATCAGTTGCAATAAAAAAAAAAAGCTTGATGCAAGAATTTCATGAATTTTGATAATTACTCAGTACCCACTGTATAAGACCGATTTGTTGATCAGTCTGTTGCAATAACACCCACTTATTCCGGGTATTCAATAATCTGTTACACCCTGGGCTACACTGACAATGGGTGATTTCAAGTTCGGTGCTAGTGTCTATGCTCCAAAATAAACAGCCTTGAATCAATCTCCAACACCGGCGGCAGATTAACTCAAAGATACCGATCACAATGATCGATCCCCACACTATAGGTCTTGGCATCAAACCACCGCGATATCCGCGGGAACTCCACGACGAAAAAAAGAATGTGATGGTGCATGGTAATTTCGTTATAGTAAGAATAATAATTCGTTATAGTAAGAATAGGTTATAGTAAGAATATAATAAGATGGTTGCTGGTTGGGTTCATTTCTTTCCGTTTTGGGTGGGGGTATTTATCACTTTCAGTGACAGTGATAGTAATTTTTTATGAAATTTATGGTTAATTGTTTGGTTATGATAGATACGTAGGTCCACCATGTTATTATTGCCTGTTTGACTAGTAAGCGTGTAATTGTCAGTGTATAGTTATTGTGTGACTGTATGTAGGGGACTCGGTGGAAGAATTGTACTTGTCCACATACAGTGTGTTGTATTTGATAACATGTCATTGTTTTGTCAACTGTAATGTTTGTTTGTGCAGGGCCCCCAGTAAGAACAGTACCTGCCTACTGATGGGGCTACCCTGTCGAAAAAAGACTGAATAAATAAATAAATAAATAAATACATAAATAGATAAATAGATAAATACATACATAAATAAATAAATAAATAAATAAATAAATAAATAAATAAATAAACATTCATATACTAAAAGATGCAGCTGTGACTGCTTATTAGAGCTTTAGATACATGGTGAGGAAGACTGATTAAAGTGCCCCAAATTTCACCCCTCTACCAATATACAACGATTTTAAGTTTGCTTCCAGGATCAGATTTATGAAGCCATGTCTAGAGTGTTCGTGGACGTTTATTCACTTGGGCGACCATTGCATTAGCTTAAACATTGCACGTACAATGTGCGTCTATTATGGACGTGAGTGTGGGTCTCGCACAGCAGTGCTAACACCAGCACCGAACTTGAAATGACAAAGATGACAATAACTAGGGGCTAGTGTTAGCCAATGGGGAAAAAAAAAAAAACTTAAATCGCCAACACAAACGGCGTAGCTCGGTTCAGCAGACGACATTCAACACCGGGCCCAACACCACCTACCGGAAATACGTCATAATTTTGAGGTCAACCTCCCAACACCGACATGATTTAAAGTTAAGTTTTATCGCCGGTGCTAGTGCTGAGATAGCATACTAGCACTAGCACCGGACATGAAATCAACCACTCGATGCATTTTGACAGCACGCTGCCAGTTGACATTCTGTCCTGTATCTTCAACACCCGTCACTACGTGTAATAATACAATAATGTCACAGGTGTTTGCTTTGTGTACATGACAGCTATTTAAATACATCTGTATCCCATTATTTCCCAAACTGCTTTTCTTCTGAAATAATGATATATATACAAGTTCATTACCGCAGATCATTTCGTCAGATCCGTCGCTGCAATCCCAGTAGTCGTTGCAGAGGACGCTGTTGGAAACACAGGCGCCGTTTATGCAGGTGAATTCGTCATCAGAGCACGGCTCTGTAAGCGCAGGGACAAATAAATCATATAAAGTTCCTCCCCAATACAGAAAAAATGACGTCCACAAAGTCATTCACTGTGCGCTTGGCCCAAAGGTGTCTTTTGTCCCATGCACTTTGCAAAGAACACTGGCATATGACTGAAGTAGCAGTTTAAATACTTCATTGTTCATGAAAGAGCATTAACGTTCGAAGATCACTTTCTTCTGCCAAGTGCAATCATGGCAATTATATCAAATGTAGTCACTCACTGGGTACCAGGCTAAACTTGAAGTTAGGCCTTCTGTAAGTGGCATTGCAGATTGCAAACATACTAGTTATAACGGGACAAGCAGTAGCTACTCCTTCATTGTTTCCATTCATGTATTGTGTGTGCTTGTGTGTTTGTGTTTAGCGAGCATATTATATAAAAATGAACCGGTCCCTTAGAAGATGATGCAAAATCTAGCTCCGTCAGAGATTTGTAATGAAAAAAAGTGTTCTTTACATATGGATAATGTTTACTCTTGCGCTTGGTTCATCTCATTAATAGCTACGTAGTTGTCATTTCTTTTATTCCTAAAAATAAACACACGCACACACATATAGATAATCATAAAGATATATTGAAGAAAGAGAGTATAATGAATATAATATATATATATATATACATATATATATATATATATATATATATGCATATTATATATATAGTGCATGAGGCTGAATGCACTATAACAATATAAGCACCGACAAATTCTGAATTTGCCCCGAAGGCCAGTTATATTCAATGAGGCCGCAGGCCGAATTGAATATAATTGCCTGAGGGCAAATTCAGAATTTGGAGGTGCTTGGTACTTGTTATAGTGCAATAAGATGTCATGCACTATGTGTTATATAAAATAGCATACATACCCAGGCAAGATGAATTGAAAAATACGAAAGCCTAGCTAGATCATTTAAGACTCTACACGTGTCTAGACAAGCAATAATACCAGTTTCTTTGAACCTGTGTAGACAAAATCCTGAAGATCCAAATTCGACTATAGAGTCTAGGGTCTACGTGGTTATATCTAACGATTTCTAGGCCCTACGACAGAATTAGGTCTAGGGGCCCTGGCCTAACGTTATACTACTAGACCTACGTCACTTACGAGCGACAGAGCTAACGTTAGTTAGCACTTGACCCTACAATACAGTAGGTCTACCATGGATCTAGCACTAGCAGTAACACGTTAGACGCCCTAAGTTTACTTACTGCACTGTGGGTCCAGGACCAGGACTAGATGATGTTTTGTAGGATTAGGGATCTACTGGATTTAAACACAAGGCTCGTGCCAGGCATCATTGAAGTCACCATTGCTGCACAAGTGGATTCCGAGAGTGTGTTGTGAATGTCGTGTAGTAAAAGTTCATAGCGTAGCGTGATCAAAGGGCGCTTAGCGTATAGTCTACCGTACACACGCTGCCCATTTCCACGGCGCACTTCCGCGTAGAATGTACGGAGAAAGCGGCACAAATCTTGGGTTGACTTAATTGCTCAATATCCGTCGGATTGATTCCTTTTTCAGAATAGTAGGAGTCCAAAATTCGTGGGGCGTATTTGATGGCATCCTTTATGTCCTTATTGTCTAAGATACTGTTTATATAGATCAGTCTCTGTAAAAATAGCGAACCTGTTCATTTCAGCTTCCATGTTTAAATCTACCGCTGAAAGTCTAGTCCCACACAGATAAGTTGCTGGCATAGCCAGCGAGAATCGAGAATAACGATAATATCGAGCATATCGCGGTTGTGGCGCAATCGCGTCAATGAGGTGCGGGATTCAGTACTCGATGATTAAAATGAGGGAACAAAAACCGATATCAAATCGATAGTGGGTTATCGTCTGCAATCGTTATATTTTGCGTGCACTATAACTTTTGTCATGCACTGCCGGCCTGTATCATAAGTATGTATGCTATTTTATATATATATGTATATAAGGATAATAAGATATTCATACAAATATATGAGGCAAAGTGAAGAGAGAAGAACTAACCTGCCGGACAGTCGTATTCGTCCTCCTCGGACAGATAACACTGGACTTCTCCATCACAGCGTTGTGAGAGTGGGTCAAAACATTGAGGTGACCCAATACAGGGTGTTTGGCCATTTTCACAAGCTGGAAAAAATGAGAGACAGAGAGATAGATAGAGGTGCATATAGAGAAATGAATTGATAGACAGATAAATATCATATAGATATAGAGAGATAGGCAGGCAAACAGATAGATAATGTTATAGATAGGTTATAGACATAATATACATACAGAAACACAGATAGATAGACGGAGAGGACAGACAGATACATACATTATACAATAGAATGATAGATAGATAGATAGATAGATAGATATATAGATAGATAGATAAATAGATAGACAGATAAGTAGATACACAGGTAGATTGATGGAGATTAAGAGGGGAGAGAAAGAGAGAGAGAGGGGAGGGATGATTACAAATGTGATTGAATTTGCACAACTTCGTTAATGACTACATTACAAGCTCATGATGAAAAACAGCAGTGTGGATTCGGATATTTTATTGATCCATGCGTTAAATGCATTTTATGTTAATGTTCTGTTTACAAAATAACAACAACAACAACAAACAGTTGAAGATTACCGACGGTATACTGACTGTACAGAGAAAAATAACTGAGCTGAGTATACCTAAAATTGAAGTTCCTGTATTATAAGTTTACAATATTTGACTGAGTTTATATCGCTTTTATCGTCGTTACCAAATGCTCCTACGCTGAATCGGAAATCCACATATTCGCCTTTGGGCTGAACGATGATCACGTAACCAGTGCTACTATCGACGGTGAAAGTAAATGTGTTGCTGACGCTAAAGGCGCCTCCGTAAGGTGCATAGTAGCCGCGGAGGGAGGTGGACAGGTTCGCCGGGGAGGTCCCGACTCCACTGTACGCTGCCGAGTACACGCTGAGGAAATCGTTGGCCGTGGAATTGAATTGGAGCAGGGAGAAGAACAGGTAACTGTCGGGCGGCCCGCGGAAGATGTAGTGTAGAAAGTCAACGTAGGAACTAGCAGGAGTTTCACGGTCCGGGAATGGAGATTGACCGATTGTGATAGTTTGTCCAAGGTTGAGGTCATATTCAACTGGATATCAGGGACATAAATCAATATAAAGGCTTCGTGCCAGGTAAACAAGGTAAACGAAATAATATATTTCGAACCTCACTATAGTGTTATTCCACAAAATGCAACTGAGCCGTAAATAGTACATGTTATGTTACTAAAGACAAGTTTGATCGGAAAATAACCTGCTGAATGACAGAGGTGACAGTTTGTGGACAGATGTAGTTTTCCAATAGGCCTATTTCTTTTCACTTTAGATCAGTATCTGTTCGGAACAGTTTTCCTTAATTTTTGTTATAACTTTGTTATTGCTAATTTGTTGACTGCCTGTTTTAATGTTATGAGTGTAATAAGTTTGTGTAAAATCAAACACTTGGTTCAAGCGTTCAAATCCGATGATGTTATTTTCAAGATTTTGCTAAAGTTTTGAAAAGTTTATGATTCACAAGTCTTCCAAATTGGGAAATTGGTTACGGTTACAGTCAAGGTTCGTTATTCTGAAGGTCCGTATTTCGCTATCGGAAAAAAGAGAAATAAGAGTAGCTTTTTGAAGGTTGGATATTTCTACATTAAAAAAAAAAAATAAGTAGGTAAATGGTGTGTACTAACAGACCTTAGGAATTACGAACCTCACTTAGTTTTCGATTTCATTTTAGGACTAGCTAACATCTTGGTATAGCATAAGGAATTCATGTGTTTCGAAATGTCAAACTTCGGAAAAACTAATCTTGATTCATTTTCGGATTAACGAACCTCCGGAATAAGCAGCATCTCCCTTGGCATCAACTACTGTACACGAGACAATGGTGTCATCGCTACACAACACAGGAATAGGTATATCAAGATACCATAAGCCTCCGGCCTGGTCTCTTATGCTGTTTAGCAACAGCATCCCCTTTCCTCCTTCGAAGCCATTGTTACTTTATTATCACGAAAATGTTTTAACTTTAATGGAAAGGATGCAACAATCGTTTTCATTCCATGGCAGGGAAAGCTGCTATCTTAGTCATCACTAATGTACATTGCAATTGAAGACGTGTAATGTGATACAACTATTACAATACCCGATTTCCACGTTGTATGATTGCTGCGTGTATCACCATGTCATTCAAACATGCGAAACTTTGATAATTAACAACATTCTCATTTTCAAGTCCAACCTCTACCTACCACACCGTTGCCTGAAGTTGCTTTAGTCATTAAAGCTAACTCGAGAGTGGCGTGGTACCGGTATTGTCGGTTCTAAGGCCGAGGCATATCTGGACTATCACATCCAGGAGAAGCAAGCAATTAGAGGAAACCGAATCCCAAATATATTCTTGATTTTAAAGCAGCAACATTATTAGTAGAACACATAAGTGAAAGTTAGAGGATAATTGGACAATCGATTCAAAGTTATGAATTCTTAAATTTTGGTGTCATCCATGTTGGATAAGGAGACTGCTACACTTCACGACATTATTAAAATGATCAGTAGCTACATTATTGTGGAAGCATGACTTTTGCACACAAAACAGTGACAGAAACTTTGAATTTACTCACAAATCCAGTAGAGAGCACCGTTTAATAGTCAATCACCACATAAAATGCAAGCTACATGTGACAGGAATAGAATCGCGACAATCGCTTTCATTGTACTGTGACATTTGGCTATTTATAGATCGGTTTAGGCGGATTTGTGCATTTGAGTAGAATATGCGATGTTGGCACGCCATGGATTGAGTCGGGCGTGCGAACGTGGCAGATAAAGAGTTACGGAAAAGAGTATAAAGAAAATAATTTAATAAGTAAAGAAAGTGTAAAGTTACTTTTGTACCATAATGAAAGATCACTTACATGTAACGTACTTTTCAGAAAGCAGGGAGAATAATATCACCCTATCAGTAAGAAGTTGATGGAATGTGTACTTTTCATGATGAAATTTTGTTAGATTTTCCCTGTGTATTTATTTCAATTCCATTGTTATCTATGATGGCGTCGCGAACTCGACAGCATGGAAATTGAAAAAAAATCATAACTTTTAAATCGATTGTCCAATCTTCCTCAAACTTTCACGATGCACTTTACTAAATTGCTGCGTTCACCTCAATCTACATTGGTCTTTAGGCTTTGATTTGATAATAATAATAATAATGATAATAACAATAATAATAATAATAATAACGTGCTATTTACCCAGGGTAGCCTCTTCAGTGTTACCACTGCTCTACCAGAGGGCCCTGCTATTATTATTATTACCCTGGCGTTGCCAGGTACCCATTTATACACCTTGGTCGAGAGGGACATGGTGGGTAAAAGCATCTTGTCCAAGGATGTAAGCACTGGGCTGGATTCGAACTCGGGTCCTCCGATCGGGAGTCGGGAGTCTTATCCACTATGCCACAGCGCCCCCTTTGAGGGTATAGATACGAAAACTCACTGGCGAATTCACTGGTGCGGCATCGCTCCTCCGTCTCATCATCCCCGCCGGGACACTGGTGCACAAAGTCACAGATCTCGAAGTCGGGAACGCAGTAATCGCTGTAGGCACAGCGGAGGCAACCTAGCGATATTGGCAGAAGAAAAGGTGGTCAGCCATGTGGTCATCTTGCAGGATAGGAACTTTAATATAGATGGACTCTTTTTACTGATAGCCTAATGTATGAGGAATTCATCATTCCCTAATGCAAGTACGAAACAATCTACATCGCAGCCATGAACCATGCTAATTTGGAGCTATTCAGTTGGTGTGATGATCGAAATGATTTTCCAATCACATAGAAATGGTTTCAAGAATAATTCCAGCCACTGGAGTTCTATTCTGACTTGACCGGAGGAGAATATTCACCGCAAGATGACTGGCCGTCATTAAAATGGCTTTTCTCTACTCTTAAAATGACAAAGAACTTCCAAGAAGGATTTTCCTGGACAAGGAATCCAGATGACTTGAGTCAGGACGTTTAGGAAGCTCTCTTTGACAGCGATTAATGAAACTTGTACCAATAAGCAAGGAAGACTGAGGGACAAGGTTTTGCTACACTGACTTCAGGAAATCTTTCTACAATAACCAAAGCCCACAAACAGGATTCCAACTATACTATTAAACTGGGATAATCTTAGCCAGTACAGCGAGAGCACTTGAGAAGGAGCATATTGCTCGACTTCTTAAAGGCACATGGACTCGGGATTTAAGAGGGCGCCATTGGATGGCGTGAAAATCGCTGCTGCCTTCTTTGCGAAGGGATGATGTAAAGCAAGGTAAATGAGTACATTCGGGATAATCGTCTTTGTCGATAATGATAAACATGTGCATTTTTTATTTTTCCCACTATATATACACATTCATTAAAACAACAACAACAACAACAACAACAACAACAACAACAACTAAAAATCAAAGTGTGAGAACAGGTGAACCATAAAAATGTCTATCTTTGATGGCCATCTGGATGGTGGTCCTCGGGGAGTTTACAACTTGCAAGTGGAGAATCTTGAAGAATCTCTTACTTTCGTCCGCAGTCACGCGGATATTGAACGCCAACGTCTCGTTGATGGGCTGCCTCACCACGATGTAGGCTGTGTTTCCCGATGACTTGACGCTGATCCCGTTGTAAGTCGTACCTGGCATTGGGCTCACGTGTCCAATGTAGTACGGTAGGCCCACGGGGTACTGACCTTCGCCGATGAAGATGCCCGACGTAGGATTTTGGCTTACGGGCTCGCTGAAGTTGACCGAGATGATGTCCAATGTCAACACCGACCCTTCAGGGCCGGTCAGGCGGTAGGCGACGAAGTAAGAATCAGCGTTCCTTTCTGGATACACTGCTGGTGTTGTCAAGGTAACAGGGCTGCCGATGGAGACGTTGACATTTACTGTTTGCAGAAAGGCATTGCAGAAAGGCATATAATATAGACACAAAAAAAGGATAAGGTATCATTTCATTCGTAAGAGTGACTCTGTGTGTGTGTGTGTGTGGGGGGGGGGGCATGCGTGTTTGAGTGTTTGTTCATGTGTATTTTTTTGTGTGTGTCTTTACACTTTGTAGGATGTAAATCGCGTGGTCTAAAGCGACCTTCTACTTTTCGTCCTATCATGATATTTTTAGCAAACTAATTGCCTGACATTTTATTTTCATCCCTCCTACCAAAAAATGCACTGCCATTCAAAAATTCCCCTAGCCGACGTTTTGGCTACAAATTAATGTCATTCTTTGCAGTCTAAGTTCAATGACATTTGACCTTTGATCTCGAGAAATTTTGTGCAGATAAACCTCGAGTATAGCATACCTGACTCATGGTTTTCTGTCTTTTTTTTTTTTTTTTTTTTTTTTTTTTACGAGACTACAGTATAAGCATTCGGCGGGTGGATGTTTGTAGCCTTCAAACCACCAAACACTGTGATCGTCACTTCAGCAAAATTTTTTGCAAATTAAACGGTTAGGCCTATGTGGTTTGATGCGATATGTATTATTCAAAAAGTAACTTATAAAATTCAAAATGTTCTCCTTCTTGGCCTGATATGGCTTCATGCTCTCTCTTGTTTAAGTTTAGGTTATACTCTGTTTTGTGGCATCAACTTTAATGTTTAATGACTTTCCATGTTGGAAGTGATTAGAACACTCCGCAAAGATGATTCACTTCCCTGCTGAAAAGAACACTTTGTCCCACAGTGTGAGAAACACAGTGGGAAACACAGTGTAAAATCTCTTCACACTGCTAAATTCGAACGTTTTAACAGTGTGAACACACAGTGAGTAATCAATTCACAGCGTGAAACAAAGCACTACTTAAAGCTATTTGAGCACTCTGTGAAAACCACGCCACTGTGTGAAATCATCTTCACACTGTTAAATTCGAGCGTCTTCGCATTGCTGACTATACGAACACACTGTGTAACACACTGTGGGACACTGTGTTCTCTCCAGTAGAGTTGTGTCGATGTTGCTAACGACTTCGTAACATACTGACCTATGTAGCGGGAATGATTACACAGCTCCTCGTTTTCATCCAATCCGCTGTTGTAGCAATCGACGGCGTAGTTACACACCATCCTATCTTCAATACAGACGTCGAAAGGGAAGGGGCATCTTAACTGACCCTCCTCTGGGCAGGGGCCTGAGATACAAGATATAGATGACTATGGCAATGACTACAATCATGACAGACATAAGGAACGAACACACAAATACATGAAGGAATACAGAAAGCGGTTTAATGACTGAATAAATGCATGCGTGCTGAGTGAACATCGGACAATGACACTTCGAAGAGGAAATTGAACCAGTATCGAATAATTTTGACAAGCAGTTACACTAAACAGTATACATAGTACAAACAAATCCCTTCCAATTTCTGGATTTTTGACTAAAAATAATAACTAGTGACTGTCTGACGGTCCTGAGAGCAAAGAAAAATGGGAAAAAATATATAATTCTCCTCACAAATTTTCACAAGAGCTTCAGAAATCTCAGTACTCACCTTGGCTCCAAGAAAAAGTTCAATCTCTATGCGATTTTCTGGGGAGGAGGGGAGGGGGCTCATTCCCTTGGCAATTGTACGCGTTTGCAACCTATAAAATTTTACAAGTTCCGTCTTTTGCTATCGTGACACATCCCACTACGATGCATTATACATACCCTACAGCATCACTGTGTTAGTGTGGTAACGATCGTGGTTTTAATGCTCTGCTAAAAGTTGGCTTCTTCATAATTTTTGTTAGTCATCATGTATGTTGTTGATTTAAGTTTTTTTCTTTTGCAATTATATTCTGCTTAAACATGAAATATTAGGTTATTTTTATATTTTATGGGAATGAAAATAAATTTGAATATGAATTTAAAAAAAGAAAAAAAAATGAACATAAAAATGATAACAATAATTATGGTCATTCAAATTCATGAAATTCTTCCGTCGAGATGCTTTCATATTGCTACTGATTGTCAATCAGTTGAAATTATGGTCATATTTTAAATTCATGATAGCCTCTACATTGGTGATGCTGTTCTACCAGTCTAGAGGGCCCTCCCATCATTATTAATCCAAGCGTTGCCAGGTACCTATTGATATGCCTGGGTGGAGAGGGACATGATGGGTTAAAACATCTTGTCCAAGGACGTAAGCCCTGCAGTCATTGGATTCGAACTCGGATCCTCCGATTGGGCGTCAGGAGCCTTATATCCACTGTGTAACAATGCCTCCGCTTAACCCCGAGATGAATGGCGACTAATGAAACGAACGTTCATACATTTTCTCCCACATCCCATGCACCAAGGTTCATGGTCTTGAGACCAACTTACACTGTGACTCATCATCGCTAAGGTAGCAGTCATAACTGCCATCACAGAGTTGGTCCGGTGATATGCAAGTTGTCGATGAGAGACACGCATACTCGTCGTCATCGCAACCTACAATGCAAAGGAAGAAAATATGATGATTACTGTTACCCGAACAGCCACCTTGGATAAATAACACTGTTGTCACAGGTACAGCTTTTTCATTTCATTCAGTTGATCGGGTGAATTCTTATGTCACAGAGCATTTCATCCTGCTAGCCCCGAGAAATGGTTGCAATAAACTAATGTATCACTGTATTAAGTTTCTCTTTTCTTGAAAAAAAAAAACAAACAACAACAAACAAACCGAGGAAAAATAAACCTAATAGTCCCATGAAGTCCTATAGGAGGAGGATGAGCTGCCGCAGGTTTGTAGTCTAGCTTCTGGACTCCTTGAACTAGCTAGTAGCGGTGATTCAGTGTACGCCACAAGTCGAGGATTGCGATACGCCGGAAACTGCCTCAGCGATACGCGAGTTGGGCGCGCAATCTCAAGATTATCGCAATCAGAAAATTTGCGCCCTCTATTGGTCTGTCGGCATTAAATTTGTCAAAATATTGCATGAAAACAGAGACGGAGCCGAGACTAGCAGGCATGTTAAATCTCCGTCCGAGCAGGGAGGTGGAAGGTTGTCATTAGAAGAACAGTGAGTCAAAGGATCCTAAGCCTTCTATCCTGTAGAATCTTCGTTGCCGGGGGGGGGGGGGGGGGAGGGAGGGAGGGGGTACATTGCCTCTGGCGAAGATTCTGCTAAGATCGAAAGCTCAGGGACCTTATTACACCCCATGTTACTCCACCGGCTCATCACGATTTTGATATATTGATGTAATCAAATGAACCAAACAAAACCAAATATGGATCATATTCAAGCTTATTCCCATAATAAGGATGAAACAAAATAATACTCCATCGTTTATGACAATACATTTGATGGCACTGTGATTTTGGACAGTGTCTTTCATTTTCTGGTAGTAGACCTACATCTGTAGCAACATGCAGGTATTACCTTTAACATGTCAAAAGCTTTAAAAACAAGAGTACTTTTTGATTAATGCGACGGCATGGACACTCACAATGTAAAACATAACGTTAATCTATGTGCGGCAAATCCAACACCATTTTATTCTAATTCATTTCTTGTTATTGTCTGAGAGTACTGGCTGAATTAAACGTCTCTGACAAAGTTGTTCCGCTACCAGCAGGTTTATGGCGATGATAACAGTTCGTACTCACATTCATATTCATCATCGTCGTAGGGGCAATCTAGGACGTCATTACACCGGCTACTCTCGGGCAGACACAGATTGCTGAACTGACAGGCGTACTGGTCATCACGGCAGGCTGCAGAGGAGAATAAAACAGTTTGAAATTTTGTTCCTGTGGAATTGCTCTTTCAGTTTGCAGGGAAATTCTGAATAGTGTGAAAGGCTGAAGCATTCAGACTATCTGATGGTTTCGGATGGTTGGCCCTATTGAATAAATGGTTCGTTAACAATGTTTCCAACACCAGGCGGACGAAAACAATCAAAATGGTCACGGAACAAACTCCAAGACCAAGGGTTATTGTTAAGTAACATCTACATAATATACGTGAGTTTTTATATACTCATGGTTTGAATACTATACAACAACGGAAAAAGAGAAAGTGGCATAAGAATTTGTCGTTTCCTTCATAAGAGCAGAAAAAAATAATAGATGCTTTCTCTCCCAATCATCTAAGAGCCTGACAAAAAGCTATAGTCACCGAAGATCTTTAGATAAGATTTTAGAGTTGTCACATAGAGAGCAAGTGCATTTGAAGTTTATATGAATTGTACATAACAGGGAAGGGTAGTCCCATTAAGCGAGCTCGGGTACAGCAAGAATTCGCTTCCAGCGAGAAAAATTTACAGTCCACGCAATCCTTCGTAGTGTTTGTGAGGGCTATACCCTATTTCTAATGCCCTGAACCCGAATGTCGATGATGCAACTCATTCAAGATGGCAGCCAAAGTGGCCTTCAAAATCTGATATTTCTGTCTTAGCGCTAAAATACTCGAAACAGGTCTCATCTTTAATTCGTTTAGGTATTTGGAAAGCGGAATGACATAGTCAATCACAGACTTGACCAGACATGCAGACGTGGTATATGTGGATTTATATTCATCTCTCTGCAGAAAGAACAGTTTCATTTTATTTTTGCACGTCATGTAATGATGATGATATCAGTTTGAAAAATCACAACTCACTGCAGTTTCTTTCGTCCGAACCATCACTACAGTCCCACGTGTCGTCACAGAGGCTGTCCCCAGAGACGCAGAGGCCGTTACTGCAGGCAAACTCGTCTTCACCGCATAGTACTGCCATTACATTGTTGAATGGGGTGGGGAGGAATTAAATGGATTTACAGGTTTGAAATAACATATTCTTACCTGTAAGACCTATATCTTTCTAAGATCTGTATTGTATGTTTGTTATCATGTTAATCATACTGGAGCCCAGCTGTTTGCGTTTTCAATTTCTACTACAGTGTTCTTAATTCTTCCTTCTCTATTAGAAGCGGGGACGTGGAAACAGCAGATGCTAGCATTCTTATGCTAGTGTGTGCGTCAATGGCGATATACATTGCAAATGTACGACAAATTATTTCAGATAGAAATTAAATAACAATTTTAATGGATCACTTCAGAGCAGTTGTAACTTTTTAGGGTGGACAATGAACTAATTTGATTTTTATTATTCGTTTTGTACGGTGATGAGGGGTAGATGACAGCTATATGGGTAGAAAATGCAATTATACAATTCATGCATAAAATGAAAAGCTTGAAATACATTTTCATAAGAACGTCATCAGACTTCAAATTCATATTCTAGCTTATTAATCTTTACTTTTCCTTGACCAATGTACCAAAATTAATATGCTGTATACAGTGAAGTTATGAAATTTCCTATAGAAATTATGACTTCGTTTATTATCATTTTTTTTTTAATGCCAAACAAGCCTTGCCTTAATCGAGAAAGAAGACCGAGATGCAAACTTTTATTTGATCATAGATTGTTTTTTTTTTTTTTTTTGGAAAATAATCAATCCCCTTCGGACGGGTTTCCAACTTAATGATAAGACTTGAATAATCTGAGCCATTATTCATCCGGCACTTTGGGGAAGGGCATATACAAAATGCGCTGTAGGTTGGCGTCTGTAGGATGTCGTGATCAGTGCCGTATATAAAGAGAGTCTGGACAACTCCTAAACTGGACACTGCTGGTCGCCATGTCGTTGCTCAGCGTACATACGCGTTACGGGGTTAGCGTGTACACTCAGACATAACAATGGAAACCTACCAAATAAGGGGTATAGTGAACGACAGACACTGCGTTAAAGGGATTGTATAGTTTTGGTTAAGACCTAAGTTCAGGTTTCTAACATTTTTGGTGAGATAATGAAAAACCTCTTATGAAATGTGAAAGAGCATGTAATTCTATGAGGAATTCAAAGTTTATTTGATGAAAATTGTTTTTGAAATGGCTGAGATATCCAAAAAAGAGCGATTCTAATAAAGTGTGGGACCCACACTTTATTACGATCGCTTTGTTTTACTTTGTTTTTGGATGTTTCAGTCATTCCAAACCCGATTTTCATCAAATAAATTTTGAATTCCTCTTAAAATGGTAGCTCTGTACTATTTCATAAGTTATTTCTTGGTATCTCGCAAAAAGTTAAAAGCCCAATTCCCATCTCCACTAATACTGCACCATCCCTTTAAGGACGAACTTTGATATTACGGCATGGCTCCACGAAGATCATAGGACCCGTTTTGACCAATCACAGGCTTCAAAACTCATAAGCCGAAAACCGAGTTGGCCAGACTCTCTTTATGCCACTGGTCGCGATGATCAACCTACACCATCTTCATTACGAAGATCGATGATGTCAAGCTAAAAAAAAAAAAAAGAATATTATTGTTGTCACAAATTGGCTGGGAATGTTTGAGCTCTAACCACTGGAATTATGACCCATTTTCTGGGTCTGTGTATTTGAACGGTGCTCCCATGGGCCTAGGAGTTGTAACTGTTTGTGTACGCCGGCCTTGGGGAATCCCTTACCTTTTTCAGCAGTCACCCGGATACTGAACGTCACCGTCTCTCCGACGGGCTGCCTCACCAGGATGTAGGCTGTGTTTTCCGATGATGTGAAGCTGGGCATACTTCCTGAAAGTGGTGATGGGCTCACTAATCCGAGGTAATTCGGTAGGCCCACGGGGTTCAGACCCTCACCGATGTAGATACCCGACCTAGCAAATAGGTCTACCGGCTCGCTGAAGTTGACCGAGAGGATATCCACTGTCAACACTAACCCTTCAGGGCCAGTCAGGCGGTAGGCGACGAAGGAAGAATCATTTCTGCGTTCTGGATACGTTGCTGGTGTTGTCAAGGTAACAGGAGTACCAAGTGAAACGCTGACATTCACTGTTTGGTAGAAATATATTTAGAAAAAAGAAAAGAAAACATAGTCATTATTTCATTCGTTGAAACGATTGTGTGTGTGTGTGTGTGTTGGTTGCGATGCGTGTATGTGTGCGCGCGCGTGTGTGTAGGTGTGGACTGATTTTGTGTTTGTGTGTGTGTGTGTGTGTGTGTGTGTGTGTGTGTGTGTGTGTGCGTATGTGTGTGTGTCGATGTATCTTTACTCTGCCTAGAACGATGTATGTCTGGTACCGGTATTCTTTTTCCTGCCAGTTCCGTCCTTGTTTTCGTTTTAGAGCTCTGAACAGTCTTTTCTCTCTGTCCGTTTCGGCTGACGTCAGGTTATCAAGATTTTCATACACAGGGTCCTTGACAGATCTTGAGATGCCCTTAACTTAAAGATTAATTCACTTACAAGAAGCTATATTTTATTCGCGGATTTCTCTTTTTCGGTACACTGGTAAAAAAAGTATAATTTTATCTGATTACTAGTCTTGTTCATTTATCGAAATATATAGACGAAATTTCAATATTACACTATTTGATATCATTAAAATTTGTGTGATCTGATCTTTACTTCCGTTTACAAGCGTTATGTATATTGCATTGTATTATTTTGTATGGAAATGACATTATTTGATTTGAAGTGAACAGAACTGAAAAACTACCTACTCACATTTGTCGTATTATTATCATTATTTTTTTTTTTGCAACATGATTGCCTAATTTTCGTTCTCATTTTTCCTACCAAACACTGCTATTTACCAGATTATCCTATAGCTGAAGTTTCTGGCCGGCATCATTAATGATATCATTCTCAGTCCACTTTCAGTGACCTTTAACCTTTGACCGCGAGGGATTTTGTGAAAGTACACCAGTCCTCATGTAGGCCCTTTAACATAGGTGACTAATGGGTTTGCTAACAACGGTAGCCCTGTCTTGAGGGGGTCATCTCACAAAACCGACACCCACGAGTCATACAGCTCAGCACCAGTTCGACATTGTAGAGGTTCATGAGTCATACAGCTCACGAGTCATACAGCCTATGAGTTCGACACTAGGCAAATAAAGCCCATGAGTTCGACACCTGTCTAGGTAAAAACAGCCCACGAGTTCGACAGACAAAACACGGTCTCGTGGGCGTTGTTAGTGTCAAACTCAGGGGCTGTATGACTCGTGAGCTCTGTGACTTGTGGGCTGTATGACTCGATGGGTGTCGGTCTCGTGACGTGCACCCGTCTTGGGCAGCCGGATGGGTGCATGCACACACTACCCCCAATCATTATGCCTTTAGAATCTATCAATCATGAAACCATCAGCTCATCAAATCTGTGGCAAATTGACGGTTATGAGGTTGTAACAGATGCCACTCAGTAACGGGAAAAGGAAGAGGAGTTCATTATCTTTTTTTTTTTTTTTTTTTTGATTTCATTTTGGGCCTGATATAGGATAACATGCTCTGTCTTTCAGGGTGTTGATCGACTCTGTTGTTTACCATCAACTTTAATTTGGCTAACTTTGGGGAAGTGATAAGGACACTCATCAAAGATGATCCGCTTCTATGGATTTTGTTAACCACTTCGTGAGATACTGACCTGCGTATCCATCATGGTTACAGAGATCCTCAGTTTCATCAAAGCCACTGTTGTAGCAATCGATGAAGTAGTTACACACCATCCCATCGCCAATACAGACGTCGTACGGGAATGGACATCTGAACGTACCCTCCTCTGAAGGACAGGGGCCTGAGACACAGAGGCGTGGATGGGGGGGGGGGGGGGGGGTTAATGATGAATAACACGATTGACAAACATTAGCGAAAAAAAAACCGAACACACAAATAATTGAACTCTGAATTCCTGACTAGAAACAATGGCTACTGACTGTCCTACGGCCCGAAAGAGAGAGAGAGTAAAGATAAAGGATATATTATTTCCTCTCAAAACTCCACAAAAGCCCTACAGGAATCTTCGAAAATCACCACAGCTCCAAGAGAAAAATCAAACTCCATGCAGCTTCTTTGTGGGGTCTCTGACTCTGGGCAATAGTACGCGTTTGAAACTTTGCAAATTTATGTATTTTATGTTTGCTACTCTGGCACATTTACATAATTATTCACACGACGATGAATTATTAACACCTATCGTATACTTGGTACTACAAGGTGACAGTGTTATTGTGGATTACGACCGTCAAGTGGTATAGTCTTTATAAAGATTGACCAACGAAAAGAAAAAGAGATATCATAGCAGTAGAAGTAATAGTTATAGTAATAATGATAATAATGATGATGATGATGATGATGATGATGATAATAATAATAATAATAATACTAATAATAATAATAACAACAATAATGATAATACATTGTAGTAGTAGTAGTAGTAGTAGTAGTAGTAATAATAATAATAATAATAATAATAATAATAGCATGGTCTTCTTTATTCAGTGAACCCCATTCAGTGTTCACCCTGTTCTACCAGAGAAGCTGCAATCATTTTTACATTGTGGGTAAAATATCGTGTCCAAGGACGTAAGCACTGGACTGGATTCGAACTCGGGTCCTTCGATTGGGTGTCAGGAGCCTTATATCCACTATGCCACGATGCCCTCACTTACCCCAGAAGAACAACAGACTGACGGGTAAAAGTACATTCATACAATTCCTCCCATAACATGCACCACGATTCGATCGAGTTTTCTTGAAGGCAGTTTGTGACCATGCATCACAAAACCAACAAAAGCCTCTTGATTTTACGTGAGGACTCAAAAAAAAAAAGGTGAAACGGGTTAAGTCCTTCTTGAAAATCGACAAATGTTCGTGTTTTCTGAATAATGTATTCCTTTTCTATATCATTGCTGAGTCTTGTACCATAAAAAATGAAGTGAAGAGTGGTTTTTGTACAGTTTTTATACTACCCTTTATAGTAGAGTAGTGTGACCACGTATGTCATAATTATATACAGGCCCCTTTTCATTTCTTGAAAATCCTTTACACACTCTTTACTTTCAACTCTAGCTTTTGAAAGCATAATGCTACTGCTTTGAAAGTCGACATTACTCATGCATGGAAAGAATGCGTTGATACAGCAAGCTTAATTTCAGCTCAATCTGATAAATTCCTAAGTTGTTGTTGCAAGGGTGGTTTACATCCTGTTTTTGTTCCATTGTTGGCACATCATCAGTTAGCATGGCTTTACAAGGATTAAGCGTTTCAATATACAATGTACTTCAGAGGATCTTTTCTCACTTCACACTTTTCCAGAGTTTCTCTTTTCTTTCCAACGTCTAGATAGGTTACCTCTATGAGAGGTTCGGGGAGTCCATGTGAATTGAGTTATACGTCCTTTTATACCTTAGAGTCCGCTCTTTCAGAATCTGTCCTTACCTATAGATCCATGTCTGGCGACTTTGTGTTGATTTTATGATGCAGGTTCACATTTACTTACACTCAACTGACTCATCATCGCTAAGGTAGCAGTCATAATTGCCATCACAGACTTGGTCCCGTGATATGCAAGTTGTCGATGAGAGACACGAATACTCGTCGTCAGCGCAACCTAAAATACAAAGAACATTAACAATTCAGGATGTTAACGGTAAACGAGGAATAGCGTAGATTTTGACTTTTCGCAAGATTTTAATTCCATTTCATTTGTTTGGCTGCACAGTCTTAAAGGGATCGCATAGTTTTGGTTAAAACGGAACTTCAGATTTGAACATACTTTTTTTTTTTTAGATAATGAGAAGCCTCTTATGAAATATGGAACTAATTACAAGTGATTGCCTGTAATTTTCAAGTGGTGTTCAACGTTTATGTTATGAAAATTTATTTTGAAATTGGTGGGAGATCCAAAACAGAGTATAGGAGGAGTTTATGCATGATACAAACAGGAGTTTGCATCATATCAATTTTATTCTTTGCAGTTTTTGCAAAAAAAAAAAAAAATAAATGAATAAATAAATAAATAAATGAAGTGCCATCTTAAAGAACGGTAGTGAGCTGTAACTATTAAAAACAGGACTTGCATTTTATACCCTTTCAGATGATAAGAATATTTTGGCCTCTTAATATTACCCCCCCCCCCCAAAAAAAAAAATAAGAAAAAAAAAGTTTACCATTTTGTTTGTTTGTTTTGTTTAATAGATACTTTATTTTCTGCAAATCAACAGATCAATCAGCAAATCAATATACATAAGGCACATGATCATGAATATGTGGAATATATACAAAATAGATTCAAAACAGAGTCGTTTGACTTGCGTAAACAAAGATATAAAAGGTAATTAATGATACAATATACAGTATGCATGTCTATGCAGTGGGGATTACAACAATTATAATTATGGAGCGATAATGCAGAGGGCCGCCATTGTAAGCATAGCTTGAAAAGATGGCCGGCCAGAGGAAAAGGTAGGGGAGTGTACTGGTAATACTACAATACAATACAGATTCTGCTGCGAAGATAGCAGGGGAAAAACGTGATGGTGGTGGATGTGCGTGCAAGTGCTAGAAAGTGCAGAAGGGCAGATATGCTGGAATGTAGAATAATCGAATTGGTTTGCTGAAAAAGGGAACGGTATGCGATGTTGCTATTTGGGAGACCAACATTAATCATATAAATTATTTGTTTTTGATTTGTATTTGAAGTATACTGTAATAAAATGTGCTTCTTTAAGTTTGCTTTAAATGAAAACAAGGAGGCACATTGTTTCAACTCCTCAGGAAGAGTGTTCCATGTATCCGGACCGTGATGTCTAATCGATTTTTGAGCAAGTAAAAGCTTTGGATTACTTAAATGAAAATCATGGGAACGACGGGTTGGGTATGAATGAATATGGTCATTGGTTACTAAGGCATTATGAAAAAATGGTAATAAATTTCGAGTGTGTTTATACATGAATATAGCAGTTAGATATATATGTATGTCATGGGCTTTTAAAGTTTTTAGGCGATGAAATATAGGATCGGTGTGAGCCAAAAAATTTGAGTGTGTGCATATACGAAGAGCCTTTTTCTGAAGAATAAAAATTGTATTCAATTTACTTTTGCTACAGTTGCCCCATACAATATTGCAATACATTACATATGGTAAAAATAAAGTGTTATATAACATTATTAAAGTTTGATCATTAATCAAATACTTTATTCTCCTTAAAACACCAGTTGTTTTAGATATTGCTGTAGTAATATTCTGCGCATGAGTATTCCAAGTTAAATTGCTATCTAGGGTCACTCCTAGAAACTTGGTTGAGTGTTTCTCAGCAATGTTTATACCATCAATATAAAAAAAAAAAAAATCACACGCATCAAAGATCAGCTACTCTCATCTGGACTCAAACCCAAACCATTTGGTTTCAGGGCCGCCAGGTCACCAACTGACCGCCTCCCCACGATATTGGGATTTTCATTTTTCTTATTTAACAATAATGGCTAAATTACAGTAAACGTCTCTAACAAAGTTGTTTCGCTACCAGCAGGTTAATGGCGACGATAACGGCTCTTACTCACATTCATATTCATCGTCGTTGTAGGGGCAATCTCGGACGTCATTACACCGGCTACTCTCGGGCAGACACAGGTTGCTGGACTCACAGGCGTACTGGTCATCACGGCAGGCTGCAGAGGAGAATAAAACAGTTTGAGATTGTGTTGGTGTTGCTTCTTCCAGTCACATTTCCATTGTTTCCAGCTATAGATTCTGGGTAATAACATACATCAAGAACAAACAAGAGCAACAAAACAAACGAACAAATGCATTCAAGAAGTTGTCATGTGCTTTCTAAGGTCCAGTTCTATCTCGAGCAAATTCCGTAGATAAGAGTGCTTTCGTCGTCTAGAGGTCATATCCATTCTTGTTTCTCTTTTGTTAAGTTACAAGTTACATAATTAACTTTTTTGACAACATGAGAAAATAATATGTGTTTTACAAAGTTTTTGAACAATACTGTAACAGTTATTTAGGATTGTAATGTGTATCATTCCTTTTTAAATGATGCATCGCATGCGAAATTCAAATGACATAAAGTCTAATCATGATATGATGCAATAAAGAGTTTTTCAAAGGATCATAGATTTACTATTTACTATTTACTATTTAGGATAGTGCAGCAAAATACCATTTAGTAGCTCTTGCTCGTACAGGATCTCTATGCTCAATGAAATGATTAACTATATTCACATTATTACCTCCCTGTTTTATCCAACAGTCTCACTGGGTTGAGATTTGTAGTTTATATTCTTGACCATTATTGCTTAGGGGATTCGCTTTTGGAAAGGGAAATAACATATAGCCAACTGAGGGTATCGCCAATACGTACATGCCGTGCGCAGAGCAGCGTTTTAGATGCATTATGGGATAACTCATGGGACAAACTTGCCCCGGTTTTGGCTGCACATGCACTTACATCACGCTCTGTCTTTATAAAGAGGTATTATTTGTTGAGGATTTCTTCGCGTTCCATCATGTGACCAGCACATTGAAGTCTTGCAGTAGTGAACCAGGACTCTAGTGACCGCAAATCAGTAAAGCTTAGACACTTTCAACTCTTTTAAGCTGAATTATAGCCAAGAACAACTAGAAATGTCGCTACAGCGACTGGTGTATGCCTCCGCCATAATGCATGGTTCTCCTAATAGGTCTATAGTACAATGTCTTGACAATGTGTGATGACAGTTTCACACAATTGGCAAAATATTAAAATGACAGGTTTGCCACAAATGTGCTGAATGTCCACTTTCCTAGAACTAGGTTCAATTGGATGAATGATTAAAACGTCAGAGTGCAGGTATTTGGGGGAACTGATGATTTTCACTTGACTTTTGACCCTTTTACAAGTTTATGCATTGAGTAATTTTCAAGGTATTGAGAAAAAGTATGATTTCAGTATCAAATGGTAAAATAGTATCATCGAAACCTAGCCTTTGACCTTTGACCCCGCAGTTCCAAAGAGAATCACTGTTAGGTAGAACATGCATAAATATGTAAGTTTCATGATAATACCTTGAGTTACTTTTGAGATATGGAGGAAGAAGTGCAATTGAGCACTTTCATTTGACCTTTGACCTTTTGACCTTTGACCTTTTGGCAAGAAACTTCCCACAGAATATATATTGGGTTATACATGCATACATCAAGTTAAAAAAAATCCTTCAGGCATTGCATAAACATAAGGAAAGTAGTGATATTTTGAGGAGTTGACCTCGACCTTTGACCCCTGACCTTTGACCCATGACCCCAACTTCCCTAGATAATCACTGCCCATCAGTACATGCATACTAAGTTCCATGAAGATACCTTGAACCATTTGCGAGATATGGAGAAAAACATGAAATTTCAACCTTTTTTTCACAAAATAACCTGTGACCTTTGACCTTTGACCCCGTGACCCTAAAATCGAAACAAAATATTATCCCCCCAGGATATACCCTCATACCAAGTTTGATGCAAAACCACCTCATGGTTCTTGAGATATCGACAAAAACAAAACGGGACGGACGTACGGACGGACGGACGACCCGAAAACATAATGCCTCTGGCCACTTCGTTGGCGGAGGCATAAAAGAAAAGGGCTAACAACGGAAAAGCAGACAAAGAACTCCATTGAATCGTATGGGAACTGTGACTCGCGTGAGACAACCGGAAGCGAACAAGGGACCGAGGAATCCCACAGTGCACCTGTGACAGAGCTCTTCAGCGTGCACAGGAGTTTTTTACGTCATTGGCGATAGCGAAAATTACATTTAGATATGCAACGTGATACATCATCTCTCTGTACAAGAATGTGACCTGCACATCCGCATGATACCAACATTTATCATAAATTATGTTTATTCTTCCAATGCGTATGTAAGAGAGCTGTGTGTGAGTGTGCGCGATGGTGTGCTCTTATGATTTGTTTTATGTTCCCTTTCTTTCCCACGCAATTTGTTGTTGTTGTTTTTCCGTTTCTTTTGACCGTTAAAACTGTCTATTTATTTCTTTGTGCATGAGGCCCCAATATTAACATGATTAAGCTCGGCTTACTGGAGATCCTCCTGTATGGTACCTTGACTTTTTTTTTTCTTTTATTATGTCTCCGTTCTCTGTCACAATGATTTGCTTACCTTTCATGTGCAAAATCAGCCATGAATCATTACGAACCATGTGTATATTTCTGAACGTGATCATAGTTGATTATTATTTTGTACCATACAGAAACAATAAAATGAAATGAAAATTACTATCAATTAAGGCAGCTCATGAGGGGACTGCACTTTACAAGCTAGGCCTTTCAGCAGTTCCCTCCATTTCCGACATCTTTTTCTTGATACGGTTCAGTTACAGTTTGCTTATGCATTTCCTTTAACTCTGCGTTGTTTTAAAAGAAATAGCTGTAATTGATTTCTCTTGAACATGCAGTACAGTTCAGTTCAGTTCAAATTCATTTCGGTTTTTTTTTCACAATGAAATGATATATAAACGTTAATCTCACTTTCTTGATTGACAAAAGTCATATCGTACCCTAAATTTTTGTACTTAGAAATGTAACATTGTTTTCTATATTTTTGGCGGAAATGAAATAAATGAATTGATTAATTATGAAATTTACAAATCACAACTCACTGCAGTTTCTTTCGTCGGAGCCATCGCTGCAATCCCACGTGTCGTCACAGAGGCTGTCCCGCGAGACACACAGGCCGTTACTGCAGGCGAACTCGTCATCACCGCACCGTCCTGCCAGAACATTACATTATATTAAATGGGTTAGTGAAATACCGGTTAGTGATTGACTAAACACAGTCACGTGTTGGAGGCACATTGGTTATGTTCGCCCATGGGAATGTTCTCCCTTGGGAAACATTTTCACGTAAACAATGACAAACAATACCAAACGATTGAACGATCATATTTTTCACGCAATCGATAGGATAAATTTGCCTATTCCATGCAATGTGAAAAAGCAGATGACCGATTATTGTAATGCGTACGAAAGTGTGATTTGAAGGACCCGCGCACAGTGAATTTGGCTCTGCGCATTTGACTAACCGATGTAATATAACAGAAGATGACTTTTGTTATCGGGAACATGTACCAAACGTTCCACCCTCAGGGTTTGAAATGCTATTTCGGGAGGCTATAATTCCCTCAACTTTGTCTCGGGACTTATAACCTCCCTCAATAGCATTTCAAACCCTTCGGGTGGAACATTCGGTATGTTCTCTTCCCCGCCAGTCATCATCAGTATTATAATGGTAGGGGATGGGAAGGTCCTGGAGGGAGATTGATAATACAAATAGCAAGCTGAATAAAAGTATGGAAGATGTTCATCATAATGGTAGTAACTGAAAGAATAAACCTAATCTTTTGTCTCACGAAGCGAGGGAAACACGAAGGATGGTCACGACGTTTCGGCCGCCGAAATGTCGTAATCATTTTTTGTGTTTACTCGCTTCGTGAGACAAAAGACTAGCTATATTCTTTCAAGCTGAATAATGTTTATCATTTACTTAGCCCATTCCATACTGAATTTGAAAGCCCCATAGACTTAATAGACAGACCATCAGGTTCCCTTGGTAATGGGTTAAGATCTATCCGGTGTGTGTGTGTGTGTGTTTTTTAATCTATATGTTTTATTGATTTCAACTATTGGCATACAAACATAGATCATTTCTAATTATGGTATACAAATGACACAAGCAACAAAAATAAATTTTGCGAGAATAAAAAAAAAAGAAAGAAAAAGAGAGAAAAAAAAAGGCAGCAGAATAGAAATACGTTTGACCTTAAGACCTCCATCAATGGAAGTATGGAAATGAGAAAACCCAAAGATACGCGGTAGTTCACAACAACAAAAATAAGAGATGATTTTGATTCGCCACAGAGAGAGGGGAAGAGGACAAACTCGCCAACACTTTGAATGTATGACTGTTGAGATGAAATAGATGTGGAGAGAGCATCTGTTCCACGGATAAAAACACTCTAGCGTATACTCTACAAAAACATATCATCCTAACAAAATTGATTGTACATACAGACATACAATTACAAAGGTTCGGAAGAACTTGGCCCCTTCTCCACAGTCATTTAAATGCCGAATATCTCGAAAAAAAAAAAAACCAACTACAGCTGTATAAACATACAACTTAGAACTCTGTACGCGGAAATATTTATCAACATGTACATTGTAGTTCCCATCACCCTTGGCAAAGGACAACTCGGTCGGCTAAGGTGCAAACAGCAATGTAACAAGAGTATTTGAAAATTAACAGGATAAATATATAAGACAGATATAACAAGGTAAATATACATATAACAAGAGTGGTATGATGATTTAAGAGGTATTACAGTATGCATATGCATCAATACTTGCAAAGTAATACGTGTGATCTGGCCTGCAGCGCGGCTTAAAATTTGACAGACTTGACGTTGTTTGGTTTGACGTTGTATGGTTTGAAGGGAACATTAATATGTCAGCCAAATCGATCTGCCTGACAAAGCATGTATGTTGTTTTAGTTTGATAGATACTTTATTTTCTGCAAATCAATATACATAGGTTACATAATCATGAACATGTGGGAAATATACAAAGTAAATTTAAAAGAGAGCCGTTTGACCTGCATAAACAACAATATAATATACAGTATGCATGTCTATGCAGCAGGGATTACAATAACAATTGAAGATGAGAAGCGATTATGCAGAGGGCCGCCATTGTAAGCATTGCTTGAAAAGATGGCCGGCCCGAGGAAAAGGTAGGGACGTACTAAATTCGTAACAATAGGGAGTTTTCACAACACGACGGGAAGACCGAGAATACGCGGAAGCAATCAGCTGTGACAGTCCCTGTACTCGGCCTCCTGTCCCCATATCTAAGCAGTTTCGCTTTCCTGTACAGGACGGAGGCGTGGGGACAAGATCGTTGATTGGCTGGCTGGCTGGCTGGCTCACTCCTGCCCAGCATCGGGACCGAACGCTATTTTGGCCGAGTACCGTACTCGTTTTCCCCAGGACGGGACGTTTCTCGGATTTGATCATGCGCAGAAGCAAATTTTGCATACGGCACGCTCAACTCCCGGCCGCGTCGTGCTTGCGAAAACTCCCTAATACAAATTCTGCTGCGAAGATAGCAGGGGAAAATAAACTCTGACGTGTGATGGTGGTGAATGTGCGTGCAAGTGCTTGAAAGTGCACAATGGCAGATAGGCTGGAATTTAGAATAACAGAATTAGTTTGCTGGAAGAGGGAACGATATGCGATGTTTCTATCGGGAGACCAACATTAGTCAAATCGTATTTGAAGTATACTGTTATAAAATGTGCTTCTTTAAGTTTGCTTTGAATGAAAACAAGGAGGCACACTGTTTCAACTCATCAGGAAGAGTGTTCCATGTATTCGGACAGTGATGTCTGATCGACTTTTGAGCAAGTAAAAGTTTTGGATTACTTAAATGAAAATCATGGGAACGACGGGTAGGGTATGAGTGAATGTGATCATTGTTTACTGGGGCATTATGAAAAAGTGGTAATGTAAAGCGTATAAGATGAAAAAAAAAATCACATCTGGGAATATTACCCTTTGAAAAGGAAAGGGCTCTGCAATTTAATAATTGATTTAAAGTGACTTTAATTATGAATGGAAGACAAATGGGATTTCAAATGCTTGTTTGGTCTGTTTATGGTATCTTTGGATTTCATATCAGTTATGGCTAAGACAAGTTGTTTCTGATATGGCCTATTTTTTAAATTTAAAAATACAAACCCTTACAGCTACTGTCTACTGCTCCACCCCTATAGAATTTCCATGCACACGTTAGCATAATTATTTTATGTATGGCAAACAGATGGAATTCATAATTAAAAAGAATTTATAGTTACGATTAAGTATTAATGTAGATATTAAATTTTTAATCAACAAACGGTTGTTCCCATTGAAAAATAAGAACCTCACCTATCTTTTTTTTTTTTCCGTTCGACAGTTTAGGAGTTCACCTCTAAAAACATGATAAAAAAAAGTCTCGTTTAAAAGCTTTAACCACAACTTTACATCTCCTATAATACCGGCCAAATTAAAAAGAAAAATGAAGACTTGAAATATTAACCACAATATCTCGGTGTTTTATTTACATTCATTCTGTATAATGACCCCCAGCACTTCTTGGAATCTGAATCTAATATTCGCATTAAAAAAAAAATGAAAACTAGTACCACGGACACTGGTGTTATGATCGATACTTTCGATCGCTATCGCTTGCGAATAATCTGGCCATCTGCGTTAGCACCAGCCTTTCGCAAAGGCAACTCGCAGTGGACTCTCGCGATCGGATCGAAGCGCTGGCAGCAGCTCGCTGCTCGCGCTCTGCGTGTGCGAATCCACTGCTCTGTGTGTGTGTGTGTCCTCAAATTATAGCGAGCTGCCTTTGCAAGAGACTACGTTAGCACTTGTAGAGCTCGATGTAACGCAGTTGTCTTGGAGATGAGACCAGCGCCAGCACTACTATCTAAGCACTGAACCACTAAACGCCAAGAGGCTGACTCACAACTTTGTTGGAGCCTGTTTTCAAAGATGCGTTCAAAGAAACCCCGGGCCCTGTTTCATAAAGCTGTTGATAAACTTTAATACGCAGGATTTTACGAACGACTTAATTATAGTAAGCGATGTGGGTTTCAAAAATCATTGTTAATTTCAGTAGCTAAAATTAAAATCTGCAGATAATAGTGTTACTCTTACATGTTAACTTAAGTTCTTGTGTTGAAAGTGTACTTTTGCCTCAATGTGGATGAAACATTGACATTTAATAAAGTCGTAGTTTGTTAAATTGTAAGGCAAAAATGGGCGCACATAATATTGGCACTTCATATTCCAGTCGTTCGTAAAGTCACGCATAACTTTACGAACAGCTTTATGAAACAGGGCCCAGATGATTAAAACGCAGCATTCTCCGTGTACTCACCGCATGCAGCCTCGTCCTGACCATCAAGGAGACACTGTGTAACGCCGTCACACCATTCGTGTGGGTAAAAGCAGTGGTTGGAGTAGGTGCAGGCAAGGGCGCCCTCCGGGCACACTGTGTCAATGTGGGTCAGAATTAAAGAGAGAACATTTTTTTATTTTTTTTATCATCGTTTGACTGGGTCGTTCTGAGATAAAAGGCATTACCATTTGCAGATGACACAAAAGCCAAGCTTTATAGTGCTTCAAAACAGGTCTAACATGTGCGTTAGGGGTAGAAACATCCACTTATACTTCCCTCTTGGTCTTGGTTCGTAGGAGTTGATATTTAATGTTTATTACGGCCGCTCCATGTGTGTACTTCATATTTCAGGAATTTGGACTTGCAAGTTGATTTCATGAACAGTTTATTCCTTTGTGATGTTCCTTCTGGTTTTTGATTCATGTTTTCTAATGTTTATGACATGGGTATCCTATATTCTTTACCTTGTCGAATAATTGATGATGATGATGATGATGATGATGATAATAATAACAATGATAATAATAATAATAATAATAATAATAATGATAATAATAATGATAATAATAATAATGATAATTATAATAATAATTAAAATAATAATAATAATAATAATAATAATAATAATAATAATAATGACAATGACAATAATATCTATAAAGAAATAGAAAATAATATCATTTTCGAGAGCAAACTATTTTTTTTACTTTTGAGGCAGTGATATGCAGTGCATTTGTGATATTACAAGGGAGACAATATTTTCGTGAGTTTCCCGAAAATTGGTAGACTGCACCCCCCCCCCAAAAAAAAAAGAAAAAAAAAGAGGGGAGCAGAAGAAGAGAGGGGCATACCCCTAACATGAACTGCATACAGACTGTTACCAATTGGGTGAATAAAAAAAAAAAAAAAAAAAAAAAAAAAAACCCCGCACGTGATTCAGCCTTGGTGGATGCAAGATCAATTTCTAATAAATATGAAAATTACTTAATGAATAAGATGTGACTGACGCTGCTTCTGCTCCAATTTATCTTTGTATAAAGGAGTGTATTATTTTGTGTATATAGGAGTGCTTTTCAGTTTACATGGTTTATGAATTAAAAGTCAGGTCCCATAGCTCTGATTCAAAGGAACTTACGCACAGGGCAGGGTTGAAGGGAGGGGGGATTATCATGGAAAAAAAAAAGTATTAAGACCAGGGGACATTTTCTGTAGCGTTTTGTCAGATATATCAGACAAACGGTTACAAACTACTGAGATCCTTGTATCTGACTAGCTGAGAGCAACTTTATCCGACATTAATGTTCTGACAAACGCTTCATGAAATGCCCCCTTGATCTGCATTTGACTTTGAAGAGCATATCACACTGCACAAAACAAGAAATTCCTAAGGCCTAATCTCATTATGCATTAAAAAGGGCCATTAGATGAAAATTGATGACAAATAATACAAAGGTATAACGCTCTTATTGAGGGCAATAGACACACTGTAAAAGGTTAAAATGAATTGTATTGCGGCTAAGTTCTGCGGTCAGGTATGATTTAAGACTTTTTGTTTTTACATTTTGCTCAGTGCTTAGGGTACGTACCACTTGAATGAGACGCGGGGAAAAAAACACTTCACTAAAATCAACTTTAGGCCCGTCGAACATTCGGGCTTTTCTGACAATTTAACTCCCTTATCATTCGAAATGATAAACTTACCATATGCAATAACTCTCATTAATAGCGAAAGTGTCTCCCCTCTTCTTTGTGAGATGAGAATGAAAGCCGTGTTTTCCGGTGAGGCAATGGCCTTGTAGTTTTCCAAAGGCGACTCCTGGGAGTAGGAAGCCAATACCCTTGTCGCAGAAGAAACAACCGGGTCGTGACCGCTGGCGATCACCACGTACGAAAGGTTGCCAGTGAATGACACTTGGAATATCTCGAAGAACAGACGTCCTCCATCCGGCCCCGTCAGACGATAGAGGGCGACATCCGAGTGCCGCGGCCTGGTTGCCATCGGGAACGACATGGGTGTCCTAATCTGGATGTACTGTGCAACTGACACGTTGAGATCATCTGAACGCAGATGAAAAAAGGAAGAACACAAACAAACAGACAAACAAACGTAATTGGCAGCTGTATTATGTAACAGAGATATCATACATAATACGTATAATATATTTGGCAATATAAAAAAGGGTTGTTATCACATTCAATAAAAAACAATGGAATGAATGCCTGCTATTAATATCAACTGATGGACTATTCTCGTCACTTGGTCTATTCACAAGTTCATTCTTTGTTTGAAACAAATTGTTACGTCGGGCAAGCTTATGCATTATGTCGCTTTGAAAACGAGTGAAGTGCCTAACCTAGTGAGAAAAAAAAAGAAGGGTTATTTTGCACCAATGTGTACATAAGTTATTGCGAACTGGCTTATTACCTCCGTAGTCAGCGTGCTGACACAGTTCTTCATCCTCGTCCGCCCCGGATACCGGACAATTCAGTAGGAAGTCGCACAGCTCCTCTTGTGTGACACAGATGTCAGCGTCGCAGAGGACCTCCTCAGACCCACAAGGTCCTGTCCGAGGGAAAAAAAAAAGAAGAAGGCAGTATTACCATCTTCGGGGATGTTTGTTATTCCAGAAGTTTGTTAATCCGGAAATGAAATAAGGTTTTGTTTGTTTTGTTCGTACGTTTCCATCTGTGAAGATGGCTGGATAGCCCATATTCAGCTATGTTAAGCTGGTCTTCCATGGGATCCAGTTGGATGTGAGGTGGGACCACTTCACCGGGTTAAACACCCTGCTCTTTGCGATGAATGAATGAAGCGGGATCTTTTACGTGCATGAGTTGTGACTCTCTCATACACGGGACCTCCATTTTATGTCCTATCCGAGGGACATAAAATGGAGGTTCGTTAATCCGGAAATGCAAGAAGGAGCGCGCACTATATTAAAGAAAGCTTGGGAATCACGAACCTTATTTCGTTTTCGGATAAACGAACCTTTGAAATACGAACCTTATATAATTTTCGGATTGATAAACCTTCTAAAGTAACGAATTGCAGCCACCATTTCAGCTTCAGCTAGGGATTGTCAAACACGGTGAGAAGTGCTTTTCTTTAACGTATCCAAACACGAAAAACCAAATTCGATCCAAATGTCACATATTCCTAGTACTTGCTCAATTTATCATCGACCTCCAGAATGAATAATCCCTCGCTCCCAAATATATATATATAATATAATATAATCAATAGATGTACAAATAGACGATCATATTTATGAAAGATATAACCAAAGGGAAAACGGTGCCGCGTAGCTTTGAATTATCATTCCTCTTTCTGTTCCTCCTTTTTGGAAAAAGAGCGCGACTTGGAAAGATTGGCCTCCGCCTGAAATCTTCCCAGGGTCCTTTAGCATGGAGCTCCTTAACCGCCGCGGCTCGGCCACGGAAACTTCACAAGGGTTAACGGTTAAGGAAGACCCAAGCTCGATTACCCAGCGGATCAATTCTTCAACCCCTTATGTGCGTATTCCTCTTTAGGACAGACAGTCATGGATATTAAAACCAGATTCAAGCACCGATGAATTCACTAGCGCTGCCTGGGTATTGCTTTGTGTAAGAGAGGTCACCAGTAGGCCTACAGTTTTAGCTTCTCCTACGGTGCGTTGCTTGGAATTATGACACCTATTAAGAGGTTCGACTCCTACACTTTTACTCCCCCCCCCCAAAAAAAAAAAAAAAAATAGAAAGAATGATTACTCTTCTATTTTGTTCGACTCCTACACTTTTCCAAAAAAAAAAAAAAAAGATAGAAAGAATAATTACTCTTCTATCTTTTTTAAAGTGTAGGAGTCGGAAAAAATGGTCTCCGAAAGGGAATCAAACTCGGGTCCTTTGGCATGGAACGTCAACGACTCAATGCTCAACATATTGAGCATTAAGTTTTAGGTAGACAACCCATTTAGGTACAATAATTTAACAGACCCTACAACATAAACCGGGCCAACATTATAAGGACCAAGGGATTATCAGAAATGATATTGTTTCCTTGGCAGCAGATTTCTGGACATCTGAGTTACTCGGCAAATATCTAAAGTGGTTTTTAAAGTTACGTCACATACCTGGAGAGATAGGCGAGGGGGCATCCGTAGATGTCTGGCTGAGAGTGGTCATAATGGTTGTCAAGAGCGTTTCCTTGGGTAACGTCACGGGCGTCGTGTCGGGCATTGTGTCGGGCGTTGTCAGCATTGTCGACTGCACCTCAGACGTCTGGTACTGGGTCCCAGCAGTGGAGCCTGGGGGCGAGGTTGTGGTGGTTGTTGCAGGTCTGGTGGTAGGCACTGGGCAACAAACATTCAAGCAGTAAAATACAAAATATTGATCATGGGAAGTTGCAGCTGTGCTTTTCTTTTTCTATCAGAGGCTGTCAATGTAAAAATTGTTTCCCCCCAAAGTGTACAAAGTGAGCTACAGCAGCTTGTCAAAAGTAATGGCGTCACTGTCGCTGACTGTATGGGTTCTCAGAAAATGCTCATTTATAGCGTTAATTATTGCTATTTGCATTACCCCCAAGAAGGAGATCATTTTGTGATGGATAACAAGAGGTCGAACACTTACCTGGCGTTGTTGTAATCACCGTGTAATCAATGGCCACTGAAAAAAAAGAAAGAAACATACTTTAAAAGCAACGCATGAGAAGTAACGATCAGAATGTAACAAACCGGCTGGGGGTGGTTTGCTCTCTTTGCAAGCTCTACAAATCTTACTTAAAAATCTATTAACTACCACGGAAAGTGGTATCAACATAGCTTGACCGAAACCAAAGTTTTGATTGGACTTGTACAATTGTACTTTGGCACAGCAATGGGATGGGTGATGTTTTGGCTCTGTGGAAAAGACCTTTAAATCTAAATCTTGAGAATCGTGGCTATAGTCTCCGACAGCACCAGCAGTTCCCTTTAATGAAGACATCTCATTGCATGGACCTTTGGAGGGTCGGCTGATCTTAAACTACTTAATGAAGTTAACACTTAAAATGCTCTCTTGAAATGTCATGGCTCTCTTTCTTTCCTGTCCCTTCCTTCATATGGTTATTTACAACAAGAAAACAAGAGAACTTGATTGCCTCATTTGCGTGTGTGTGTGTGTGTGTGTGGGTGTGTGTGTATGTGTGTGCATCTGAGAAGATGGCTAGATAGACCACATTCTAGTTGGATGTGTGGGGCGGCACCACTTCATCGGGTTATGCACCCTGCTCTTTGCAATGACTGAATGAAAATGGATCTTTTACGTGCGTGAGTTTTTAATCTCTCAATTCAATTCAATTCAATTCAATTTTATTTCCATTTCCATTGAATAAACAAAACAAAAAAGTGGTCACGAGTAACAACAGAATTTCGTTTCTAAGGTATATACCTAATACAAAGATTAGAATGGAAATGGAGGGTCCCACTTAAAAAGCAAAGCTTGTAGGGTATGGGACCCTCTAAAAATACCAACTGCACACCAACTGCACACGGAACCTCCATTTCATACCCTATCCGAGGAACAGAGTGTTTTGTCTCTTAATATATCGGGGATGGTAAATGATTACACACAACATTGCTCGATCAGTTAGACTCAAGAATCGGACCAGTGTCCTTTGGATCTGAAGGCACACGAACTACCGATTGAGCCAAATCGAAATTCACATGTAGCTCACCCAAATGCGATCTTAACTGTAATCTGTAATCTTAAAAGTTCCAAAGCAATACAAACCATCTTGAATTGAGAGCGTCACATTGCCAAGGCCGGCAGGGATGGTCTCGATGATGGCTGTTATAAACTCCTCAACGCTGTCCTCGAGGTCAGAGAGGTCAGAAAGACTCGTGCCAGTGTCGCCCGTATCTTGAGTATCATCGTCGGGCACTACTTGGAGCTGGATCTCGAAATGCACGACTAAACTTCCCTGGCTGAAGAGGGGAAGGGGAAGGGGAATGGGAGAGGGGAGGGGAGGGAGAGGAATAGAATACGATGACAAAAATGAGAGAGATTGCAAACGCTATCTTTCGTGTGCAGTAAAAATCTGAAACTGCAATCCCCTGAAATACATTAGATCGAACACGTAACCATGTCTTGAACGGTTGGCAAACAGAAAAACAAAGCTCCAATTAGCAGCAAAGATCCACAAATACAAAAAAGAACCCAAAAATCTATAATTGCTTAAAGTTCAGATCTCTGTGCCCCCTGAGGTTAAGGGGGAGAGCATTGTTTTCCAGGGGAAGACATCGAGCATCCGTAAGCTTCCTAACTGATGGAATGCTGGATAAATGGGTTTCTAGTCCGGCTACTTACCTGAAACCTGTAATGACGATTATTGCACCTGACACGTTGGCATTCTCGAACAATTCGTTCAACTGCAAGAGGAAAATAAAACAAAAGACCTGGAGGTAAAGATTGCTGAGAAATGGAAAAGGCCCTAGACCCCAATGTTGTTCTGTGTAGATAGTGACGGCTTGTAATAGCTTCGGAACCATCACACAACACGACCATGAAGGCGATCGAATAGAAACAGAATGCAACTGTTCATGTACTAGTACCCAGCCTGTACAACGAAGCCTGATTCCATATACTGGTAAACGATACACAAATTTCACAAGGAAAGCAGATTTCCTGTATGAAACTGTGTTACTGTGTGTACTGTTTTTATTTACTGGATGCCAGTTTAAATATTTCAGCAGCAGCGAGTTTTCCCTCTCTGCAAATGAAAGGTGAGCCTTCCGCTGGCAATAGAGGTTGTTGGAACCATGACCCATCTTTTAAAGGGATGGTACAGTATTGGTGGAGATGAGAATTGGGCTTTTAACTTTTTGCGAGATACCAAAAAAACAAAAAACAAAACAAAACAAAGCAAAACAAAAAACCAAAACACTTATGATGTACTACAGAGTATACCACTTTAAGAGGAATTCAAAATTTATTTGATGAAAATCGGGTTTGGAATGACTGAAACATCCAAAAACAAAGTAAAACAAAGCAATCGTAATAAAGTGTGGGTCCCACACTTTATTAGAATCGCTCTTTTTTGGATATCTCTGCCATTTCAAAACCAATTTTCATCAAATAAACGTTGAATTCCTCAAAGAATTACGTGCTCTTTCATATTTCATAAGAGGTTTCTCATTATTTCACCAAAAAATGTTAGAAACCTGAAATTAGGTCTCAACCAAAACTGTACGATCTACATGATCAGCATTAAAACATATGGCGTTGCATCTTTTTATACAAACTTTGCTGATGCCACTCGTAACATTACTCGCACCTATAAAAACCATGGTATTAAAGTTATGACCAGCCGCGTAGCCCATGTTACAGATTCCTAAGAGCAGACAGAACAGGGAGGTAGGGAAGGAGGCATCTCTGTTCAGAAAAAACGGAGCCCAAATAGAAAACACTCCACTCCACACGGTCATTTTATTTTCTGTTTGTTTATGTGTTATATTGTTTATGTTTTGCATGTTTGTTTAGGAATAAACACAGAAAAAAAAAATGAAATCCTTTACGAATCCGGTGGTGCTGATAATCATCTTGATCATAAAGGGAGAAATAAAGTCTCAGTATCGATGGGAGTAGGTTTGCTGTGATCAACAGTGCTGTAACATTTGCTGTTATAAAATTAGCTTTAGAATCTCTGCAATCTGATTGTTCAATTGTCATGCATTAATTTTTACTGATCCACACTGAGCCATGCATCCGGTACAACCTGAACGCAATCCCGCATGGCCATATTGCGTCCGGTAAAATCCGAAGGCATGGCTCAAGTCTTGTAGTAGTGTTGTAGGTGTACCGGACGCATGATGGAGAAAAAAGTAGTAGATTTCATAAATTTACCGGCCCATTTCATAACACGAGTGATGCACAGGCCTATTTCGTGGAACAGTGAGAATCGGATGCTCTTTAGAACAGTCTAAAACCAACTCGTTGCTCTCATGGGTTTAAACACTTCCAAAGCTAAACTCGCCCATCCAGTTCTCACCTGACCCACTTTGCCCTGCGTGTATCATTCGTTTACTATTTGCTGCTATTTTTCCAATACCAATGAGGATTATGAAGAAAATGATACTGACCAAAGATGGTTTTAATGCCAAAGCTATACTGGAGTAGTCGACAGAAGGACGAAGATGATGGATATGGAAAATGCTTATTCATGTTAATGGATGCTATATACAATCGATTTAGAGACTTTGATAGTGGTGTATACACACACGGATATGAAATGATACTAATGTACGGTCCATTTGAGGTGCGTACCAAACGCGTGTAGTTGTGCACCAGTTCCTTGTACTCGGTAGAATTCCGGTCGTTTAATGCGTCCGTGAAATTTTGGTCACTGAATGTTAGGGAGAGAGCAATGTCGATGGAATCTGAAATAAGGAAGATGAGAGAGAGGGAGAGAGAGAGAGAGAGAGAGAGAGAGAGAAGGGGGAGATAGAGATTTAAAGGCAGATTAAACTTTGACAAACTTCTAGTCTAAAACGTTTTATGTGTATTGTATTTGCATAACACACACACACACACACACACACACACACACATATATATATATATATATATATATATATATAAGATCGTAAATATGATATTACATATCATGATTGAATGCAAAAACAGGAAAACGACATTGGCATTCTTTAAAGAAAGGTCATCAGCCAAAATAACATCTTTTTAGATAATATCATACTAGTTACAAAACACGAAATATCTTGAAAATATTACTAGTATATATCACATGTATTATAATCATTGCCTTTGTTTTCTTTTTATAGCTTTAATCACAACTATTAGGATACAAATGGAGATTGTGTTCTCGCATTTAAAACTCTATGAACATACGTACCCCATCATCGATTTCGCAGTTATACGAAGTATTGTGTATTTATGATACAAAATAAAATTAATTTTGTTAAAGGAGTTCGAGAAAAGAGAAAGAAAAGAACATGTCGTGTGTGTTCCAGAATCTCCAGCACATGCCAATCATTGTAAACATACACCATTGTTATCCTATAAATAGAAGGAATAAGTGTTACGTGCCAAATAACATGATGGGTAATTCATTCACCTATACCCCGTGACAATTTAAATAATATACGACAAGGCGTGCTTGCCGCATTCACTCCTATACAGAGGTCACAGGTCAGTTATCAAACACAATGAAACCTTACCTTCCCACGATCAGTATAGAGAGAGAGAGAGGGAGAAGGAGGGGAGGGCAAACAAAAAATTAAAATGAATCGAACGAACAAACAAAGAGGTTCGGTATCATAGATAAATGATTTAAAACTGAAATAAATAAACAGACCCTCGTTACAATTACGCATACGGGATAACGAAAGGAGGATTTCTGAGGAGTAAACATGATTAAAAATCTAACACCACCTAAAACTCTTCCTCTCTTTCTCTTTTTATCTCTCATATATATATATATATATATATATATATATATACATTTATGTAAGCATAAGGTTATATACATGTGAGTATGCATGCATGCATGGTTTCCTGTATTCCTGTATTGGAGTATGCTAAATATACCAATAATATACCAATTGTATCTACTTACTGATTTCTATAGGGACGTTTGGCGCTGTAGTCGATGATTCTGCGGAACAAAGAAACATGTTGGCCAAAGATTAGCTACCGTAAACAAAGCTATGATCATCTGTTCATTCTACCCACATATCATGAATATTCTGTGCAAGTATAAGCCTCCTACAACCCTAAAACATAGACAGAACAAGCACACATACAAACATATGTGCCCTCTCGTTCATGCTCACACACACACACACACACACACACTTACATGCACTGTGTTGTAAGTCATACTTATTGTGGTTAAATTGCAAAAAAAAAATCAACAACAACAACAGTGCAATGAAGTGAATTATTGCCCTTAGTTCAGCTATTGCCTAGTTCCACAGAACAGAGAATGCGATTGAAGCATATGTTTGAATCATCCGTGACAACGAAGTATTTCTAGAAATAAATGAATAACAAGGAGTCAAACATATACGGAATTATATACAGAAATATACAAAATCAATAAAATGAACTTTAAATAATAACATGTGGTTCCATGTAGCATTGCTTTCACGTGAAAGAAAACTGCAGTAGTTCACCCAAGTCCATTCGACTTGAAATTTTATCTTTCTGTTCGTATGATCTTACCCTTTACACAGATCGAGCATACAATATTATTTGAGGAAGTTCACAGCCAATAAAGGATATAAAAATCTGCGTAAAATACATTCTCTCTCTCTCAAAAAAAAAAAAAAAAATCCCGCAAACAAACAAGCGAACAAACAACAATTTTCTTAATTCCTATGAAATTTACCGAATACATACAGAAATGTTCAGAATGGCTTATTAAAAAATAGTTTACTGGCATCGTGATGTTTGTTTTGAGGTGGAGGTTGTATAAAAGTTTTTGGTATTCAAATGATAGATTGACAAAGACAGCTATAATAGAGAGAGAGGAAGAGATATATGGAAATAGAGAAATTGGGAGAGAGTGAGAGAGAGGACAGGGTGAATAATGCTTATGATCAACAGAACATTTAATCAATCGGCTGCAACTTCATCTTCTGAAATTTGATATTTGCAAAGATTTTCCGGCTTACATGTTCATTGTCACGTAAAGGTGAAAAAGGTAAAATCGATCCAACGAATAATCTTAAAGCGGTCACCGTCACAAGCAGATATATGTACTCCCCCACGTAGCGCACACAATGACAAATGTTTGCATACATTAGCCTATTGAACGAAAAAGAAAAACGCAAGAATTGTACTTCTACACCTTGCTAAAGTTGCTTTCAATAATGGGACAAAGTCGATGAAATGGAATGGTTTAGAGGTTTCAACAGAATCGAAAAAATAAATTATGTGTAATGTTACTTTAAAAAGCTTTGCACGGTGCACGGCCAATTATTTACAGCAAACTCACATACAAACTAGAAGTGATGATAACATCTGAAATTACATATTCCTCTTGGACAAAACATAATTATGTGTGTATATGTATAATCAAATTCTATACATTGATATGAAATGTTATTATATACATTAATAATTAAATGTTGCTGTTGTAATGTTGCTGTTTAATTAAATGTTGCTGTTGTATTTTTTTTTTTTTTTTTGCATCGAGATTTTAATACAAGAGGAACCCACACTTTACAAGCATTGTCTTTTTAGTGGGTCCCTCCGTTTTTTTTTTTCACACAGTGCATATACTGCTATTGACAATTATTTCACTTTCGTTACCTCAGCAACTATTGCAATGTATCGCTACTGTTAGTTTTTTTTTTCTATTATTGTTGTTTTCTCTGTGCAAATTTACATACATTGTTTCTGTCACTCAAGAAAGTGAGATTTATGTTTATTGTGGAAAAATGAATGAATTTGAAATTGAACTTGAACTTGAACTTGAATGTATACTAAATTAGTTTTAATATCTTTATTTTCCATAAAAAATGATTCAACTAAAAAGCATAACGGTATAACTAATAAAATCCATTTTAAATTATACATAATGCAAAATACAAGAAATGACTGACAAATGTAGACATTTTAAGGAAAGTGAATTAAAGGGGCATTCCAGACGATTTTCATAATTTCACAGCATGTAGTAGATAGATGGACAACTCCATGTATGGATTTGTGGACTTTATTGTGGTTCTTGAGCAGAGAAGCAATACTTTGAAAAACCTTAAACAAATTACAATGAACAAGGATGATAACATAGGAGGTTCACATATTTCAGAAATGGAGCGGTATAATTCCGTTACAATACCGCTTGCTTGCGAGTTCACCTGTGTATAATCTATGGATGCCTTCTTCTTTTGTTCTGCTTCCTTGAGCCCCAACTCATGCATTCTTATGGTGACTCTGCCATATCATCATTCTTGTCCATTGCTTTCTGTTCTAAATTTTGAAAATATTCTTATTCTTCATCCCAATTATCAAAAATTCTGAAACTCTGTCCTCACTATAACTGATCTATAGTTGTTCAATGGTAAAAATCTGAAAATCATCCGGAGGTCTCCTTTAATGATATTCTAGCTCATACCTTGAGTTTGTGCTGACATGTTTATATTTCGTGCTTGTTTTGATAGTCAGCTGTTAGCACATCGCTTCAAAGTGTGTTGGGTCTTAATAACTAACAACGAGGCAATTGACAACAAAAGAGTTAATGTTTGTAAAATCTATACAGAAACATTCCATTTGATTTTCCTGGATAAAATTTGGCACATGCCATTTGGCGGAGAGTAATGAGTTGATTGATCATGGACTTGGGTAATTCTTAGGCCCTTTGATACAGCTCACTTATCATATGGCTGCCACTTACATATCTAACATGAAGAAAACACATTTGTTTGGTCTCTTCGGAATGTTGATAATGTACAGTTGTAGTAGTAAAATATGATAATTCCATCGGTAATATATTAAGGTGTACTGATGGGTCATATTGGTAAATTATGAAAGTTACTGCATTTGGTAAATGTAGAATTCATGTTCATTTCAGTATGAAAAAATTCGTTATCATTACTTTCGCCTCCACTGGCCTCTACTTTAATACCCTCTACTTTATGGTTTCTTATTTTTGTGACAAGAAATGAATACTATATAAAAAAACGGCAATATATATGAAATCATTATTCAGTTGATCTGTCAATTGATCCGTCCATGTAAAGAGTTTGTTTGCAAAAACCGATAAGTCCATTTTTGAAGATTTTGAAGTACGGTCTCTGTCATAAAGTACAAAATAATACCTTTTAAATGATATATTGGTCACTGCATATAAAGGTTTATTTTTGAAGTTATGGTAAAAAGAAGCACAAATTTTATCATTATTCTCTTTATTTTTCTTGACCTTCAATGGCAAATATCTCCATTTGACAAATATAGACTTATCGGTTTTTGCAAACAAACTCTTCATGTGTAACCCTCCACAACAAAAGGATTCAAAAGTCGGGGAGGACAATTTTTTGAATATAACACGATATTATTTCCTTGGTGATGGTAGACGATACAGTAGGCTACAAAATTATACCAAAAACACAAATCCGATCGTTTTGACCGATTTTGATAATCTGACTTCAAACTCGATTTTCTCGGCTCAGCCGTCAGTGACTTAATAGGATCCTTTTGTTGTTGCGGGTCACATTATAGTCTAGACCCGATTGTCTGACACATGATGTACAAAGATAATTGCAATTTCATATTTTCTGTTTTCTACGCCATATCTGGGTAACATGGGCATCACTGTGATCAGGTATTAAATCTTCTTCTCTAAGCTTTTAGTATCGGTTGAAAACTAATAAAGCAATTCGCAGTTTTTGACCACTGATATCGAAATCAGAATTTTTCTGTTTCTAACAATTGCCAGCCTCATGCCTGACAACTGTGTCATAATGTTGTATTTAGAAGGACACGAAATACTAGTATCTGAAAATTCACTTCCTTGTTGATTTATTGCAGTACGTGTTATAAAGCTGTTAAAATCATAAATTCAAGGATAGTCTAATTTTGAGACCTATTTTTAATCAATTCGTTCTTTCTTTTCTTCAACCGACGTTATTCACCTATCAAAAGATGACTTAAAATCAATCAACCAACCATCACAGTGCCCAATAGTAGTGTAAAAAGGAGCCCTTGACTAATATTTTTGGATATTTCAATAAACAATAGACATTGGTATGTCGGAATGGTATTGCTGAAATTCCTCTAATTGGATTCAATGAGGATTTTGTTTTGTCATCACCATCATATCTTGCAAGACGGACTAATGTTCAAGCAGTGCAATTGTTTTCATTAAAAAAAAAGGAATGTTTACACACTGTTCGTGAGCTGAATGCTATAACCACGCAGAAGGAGCAACAAAGGCAGAGCGTGACGCGCTTCCAAGCCCATGCTAAAATGAATTTCATGTTCAAACAATATCCATTATTCGTGTGACTGGCTTAAAAGGTGCAGAGGGAAAATAAAAGAGAGAGGAGAAGAAAAGACCACAAGGTTAACCATTCGTATCAATAAAGAAAAAGAAAGTATCTTACAACACCTGAATTATCCCACCGAGAAGTTGTCTCGTAAAGAAAAAAAGAAGACAAAAAGAAGAACCTATGAAAGAAAGAGGAAGGAGAAACAATGCAGGGAAAGAAAAGACAAAGACGGGGAATTGAAAAAAAAAAGATAATGTTCGGTTTGCTTTCTTTTTGAAAGACTTTAAAATATAACAAAAAAGGAAAGGAACTTGTGTCACCGCCGAAAAAAATAAACGCTAAAAGGTTTTACGAAGAAGAAAATGGAAGAATGGAGATAGAAAGAAGGGACAAACAATTACTTTAATGTGAAAAAAAAACAACAACCAAAAACACCAGCACCGCAACATAGTCGCAGGGAGAAAACTATTGAGTTATACAACAGGTGAGTTCCTACCTGTAGTTGGAGCCACAGTCGTGCGGCCTGCACTGGCCTGGAAGTCAACTGGTTTCATGAAAACGGAAAACAGGTATATAGCGGTTATATCATTGCTCAAATCATTAAAAAAGTTGACGCCAAAGCTCAAGAACCACGCCCGTCTGTTATATAATATACTATACCACAAAGCACAATAGAAATCAAATGCAAAACCAAATTAACCAAACCGTTCTTGGTAATGAACCAAATCAAAACATGTGCAGATCAGAAGTTTGCAAGCAACATATCAGCGCCCTGTGCTTCCCTGCTCTTGAAATGTGTTATAATACGTCATAAATTTGCCAAAAAAGGGCTTTAAAATCTTATTCCACTGTTCTGTTTAAAGCCCTTAATTCCGAGCTTCTGAAATCTCCACAGCATTTGAATGGAATCGGGCTGGTATCCATAGAATGAATGCATGAATGAATGAATTATGCGGTCACAGGTCACTGCTAAGAAACTACATGTCTCATAACGATTGCATGGACTAGATTTTCATATGTACCTTGTCAAATTACATTCTGCAAGTATTAGTATTGTTAAACACACCAAATTTGGACAGTATCTATAACAAAAATGTTTCTAGGTTCAACCGGCTACAGTTTTGGTTTATTTCGAAAAAAAAAAATGACATCACCTTATATTTTAGACTTCATTGTTTATGTTTAAATGGTATATAGTATGACTTTTAATGCAATGTCACTGACCTACACATATGCATGAAATATGATAACTCGGACTTTTCTTTTTTAATTCATTGCTCCCTATGGTAAACAATTCCTAATAACTGGAGAGAGAGAGAGAGAGAGAGAGGGAGGGGGGGGGGGGAGATGGGGGAGGGAGGGAGAGAGAGAAAGATCTTTCAACTTACTAACGAAGAAGATGACGAGACCGACGACGATCAAGACGATGCAAAAGATGAACATTCCGAGGCAAATCAACAATGACTTGGATTTACGTTGTCGATCACCGTCACTCATCTCACCCGGTTTAGAGCCGGGAACTCCGCGGATGCTTTCGTACCTTTTCGACAGAATCGGAAATGAGAGAGTGAGAGACATTAACCAGGAACATAATTTAGTGAATGCAAAGAATAGTAGGGAATCATAATCATTGTGTTTTTTTTCCTTATTTTAGATATAAATGTTTTCCTACCATGCGAATAAGAACTCATGACCTATTATACCTCATTCTGGAGACACGAAATGACATTACATTTTAAGGTACAATTTACCATTTGCAGATGAAACAAAAACCCAGCATTGGTGCTTGAAAATAGTTCTAAAACGTGAGTTAGGGATAGAATCGATCAATACCAAAAATTGAACCAGTATAATCGATGTTAAGAATGGTTAAATACACAAAATGTGAAACAATAGTTATAATACAAAGGTTTCCAGACTTAACCGTCTACAGTTATGGTTTTATGAACATTGAGAAAAATAATAATATCTCCTTATATCTTAGGCTTTATAGCGAAAATCTTATATGGTAGGATGTTTTGTGATACAAGAAACCTACTCATATGCATCAATGTGATATCTTGAACATTTTTGAAATCACTGCTCCCAAAGGTAAACTGGACCTGTAACATACATGGTATGTCGTATCATCGTGCATAAACTTTTCCTTTTGGATAGGGTTATTACTCACTCTCCCAGACCATTTGTGTTGGTTGATTTCTTCGGGAGTTCGTCGTCGTCCGGAGCAGATGCCGGTAAGCCGACATATCGGGGCTCCTCGCCATCGATTGCAGTCTCGTTTTCTGCTGGAGTCGGTTCGGGAGTCGGCTCTGGGGTCGGCTCCGGGGGCGGCTCGGGTGACGCCTCAGGGGTAACTTCCCGCGTTGCCGCCTCGTCTGTGCCAGCGGGGGCGATATCACCGTTAAGTGCAGGAGCAGAATCAGCGGCCTTGTCGGCATCAGCCCCGACATCTGCGTCAGGAGGGGTGTCGACGGTGGTGTCCTCTCCTTCCTCAAAGATAACGTTGTCGTAAGCATGGTCGTCCTCGGGTCGTGTTGCAGGCACGTCGCCACCAATTGCGTTGTCGTACGGGTGTTCCCCGTCGACGTGATCGCTCTGTAGGAACACAATGAAAACAAACGAACAAACAAATCAACAAAAAGGCAAATCTAACTATAATCATGCATTTCACTTTCAAGTCTAATTGTCGGCTGGGCTGATTGAAAAGTCAGAAAGACGCAGTGTTGTTTGCTTGATGAAAAAGAAAGAAATAACAGCAGTGGGAGGTCATCGTTGAAGGACACGCTCACGCGCCCACATGTGTGTGTGCCCTGCTGGAAAGAACACAGTGTCCAACAGTGTGAGAAACAAAGTGTGAAACACAAAATGAACACAGTGTGAAATCTCTTTACACTACTAAATTGGAGTATTTTAACAGTGTATGTGAACACAGTCATGTGAGTCAACAATTCACAATGCGACACAAAGCATTACTATGTGAACACTCTGTGAGAACCACACCACAGTGTGAAATTATCTTCACATCGTCGACTATGGGAACACACTGTGGGACACTGCGTTCTTTCCTGTAGGGTGTGTGCATGATTAATATCGGTTGTTCGCGATCTCTGGTGATTTGTGGAGCAAATATACATTGTATCACTTATCATTGTACTCATGTATCATTGTCTTTTCCTTGATATTTCTTAACCTGATGAAACCTTAACCTGAAAGAAAGAAAAAACAAATGGTGTTTAAAGGGACTGACCGTGTATTCAAAGGGGCAACAGAACTGCAGGGAAGTGGAGAGGTATCACGAGATATGGTCACCGGTGGAGGAGGAATCATACAAAAATGTTCTGGACCCCGTTTTATCATAATGTATAATCAATTATTAATTTTGTTATACCACAAAGGCTGCCATAGACTTACCATAGAAATCAACTACTCTTCATAAAACAGGGTCCTGACCTATTAAAGGGTGAAGCTCTCAATGAGTTAAGCTGAAAGTTGCCAGAGAAATTTAAGAGTTGTGAAATTTTCTGTTGGTATGCTCAGAACATGGGATTTATTCTCCTCTTACATTAATATCATAATTATAATTTTCTCGTATTTTATATGAGTATTAATCCCTAAGGACATGAAATCCCATGGTATCCCTGCAGGAAAGACCACGGCGTCCCACAGTGTGAAACACAATGCGACACACAGTGTGAACACATTGTGAACTCAGTATGGAATCTCTTCACACTGTTAATATTTAAGCGTTCTAATCATGCGAACACATTGTGAATCATTAAATCTACAGTGTGAAATAGAACATTACTCAGTAAAATCGCTGTACAAAACCACACCACAGTGTGAAATTATCGTCACACTGTTATTCTTCGATCGTTTTCACATATGCGTTTTCACTATGAGAACTCATTGTGAACACAATGTGAGACACTGTGTTCTTTGCAGCAGGATTTGAAGACTTTGCCCAACATCCCTAGCACAGGAAGGGTTTAGCCAAGGTACGCTGAAGATACAGTATCAGTTATCAATATCTGTCTCCAATATCTTCAACTTGTCACGAAACAATCTGCGGAATCTGGAGCAAAGTTTGTCTAAAGACGCTCCATAAAGCGTGATGAAATCTTGAAAAAAAAAAATAGTTTCAATTTCACCACACAATGCCATTATTGCTTTATATTGTTCTTTTGTGTGTGTGCACTTGAAAATATTTTGTATTAAAGAGTTACAGAAGCGTTTCGCTAAACAGCGAACTCAAGTCTATGTAACTCTAAAATCATGTGAAATGTAATTGTTATTTGATGACCCCTTGGAATAATGGTTACAGTTCGTTATTCCGAAGGTTCGTTATTCCGAAGGTTCTTTAGTCCGAAGGTTCGGTATTTCGAAGGTTCGTTATTCCGATGATTCGTTATCCCGAAGATTCGTTAATCCGAAAATGGGATAAGGTTTGTTATTCCGAAGGTTCATTAATCCGAAAGTGAAATAAGGTTCGTTATTCCGAATGTTTTTTTAATCCGAAAATGAGACAAAGCTCGCTATTCCGAAGGTTCGTTACGGACCCTATTTCATTTCGGATCAACGAAGCTTCGGAATAACGAACCATATTTCATTTTCGCATTAACGAACCTTCGGAATAACGAACCCTATTTCGTTTTCGGATAAACGAGCCTTCGGAGTAGCGAACCTTATTTCATTTTCGGAATAACGAACCTTCGGAATAACGACCCTTCGGAATAACGCCACATATGTTCGGATTAACGAACTCTTTTCCATTTTCGGATTAAAGAACCTCTAGGTATAGGGAATTTGTGTGTTTCGTATTAATGAACCTTCGGAATAACGAACCTTCGAAATAACGAACAGCACCCGAAATGATACAGGCGCGGTGGAGCACCCCAATTTGCATCTCATTATCGCCCCGTTCTATTTGAATTCCCAACGGGCATCCACGGCTGCCCGAAACTGTGTGCATGAAAAAGTAAAATCTTTACCTTCTCCTTGTGCCGCTATGCGTGCCGCTAGTAAACTCAAACTTCCCACACTATCTAAGTTCTTAAAAACCTTCCTTTTGATGAAAAGAATATGAAATTTGCTGCACTAGAACTTGAGATATTAAAGCGTTTTGAAAATCACCTCTCGCAAAACATGCTCTCTGTTTTTTTTTTTCCGACTTGACTATGGCCGGGCTCCAATGTGTCCGTAATTGGCAACATAAGTTTATCAGGCCTCAATCCATAATATGGTGAAAGTTTTCGCTTGGTTCCACCTGTAATTTTTGAGAAATTAACTTGTTTCTACAGGGTTTGGAATAGAAAATTGTAGTCAGTGAAACAACTGAAAATGAGGTCATTTCTTTTCCCGTAATATTGGGCATGCGTGTTACGTGAGATTCAGGATTTCGTGCTCATTGTTGGTTTGCATGTGACACAGCAGTCAATTTTGCTGAGTGTCGCACGGCGGTGACTGCTGAGCTGCTGCCGCGCACGCTGCATGCAGCAAAGTTGTGTGTGCTGTGACATGCAACGCTACAGTCACGCGATTATATATATATACATAGGACAGACCTGTACGCTTTGCGTTCGTGTCATTTTTGACATCACCTTCTGTTTTTTTTTTTCCGACACAGCCATGGCCGGGAATATTACGGTATGACATTTAAAATGCAAGCAGATAAATAAATTTCGGTGTACTTTGTTCGAATGGCGCTTTGGTTCCGCAATCACACTTTGTGAATTTTAGGATGATTTTCGAGGCATATTTTTGGTAATTTTGCTCGCCAGGTTTTCGCTAAAATTTCACATTTTATCACTGTCAAATCCTTTAATATGTTATATGTGCATATTCGGACATGTTTTCAAATTCAAACTAACTCAATTTTAATCCGAAAATAGGTTTCCTTAAATTGTTATTAGCTTGAGAAGTTGTTTACTTTTTCTCAACTACGCGAGTACATGTTGTTTACTTTATGCAAATGAGGCTCGGCTGCCGATGGATTTCTGCGAGATTATTGGGGTGCTCCACCGTGCCTGATAAAGTAGGAAATATCTCGCTCTGAACAAATGTCTAATGTGGGGGCACAAATCAATTATTAAGCATTCGTTATTAAAAAGATCAAAGCACCCGTCTAGCACATTTAGACGTTAGCAAACATAATTTATGTTACAAAAAAAAAACCCAAACAAACAAACGTTGATTTCTTTATTGACATTCACCATGAACGCGGAATATCAATTAGCGCTTGTTTTTGTGGAATTCTATTGAGGTTTAAGCTCTGTACTGGGAGGTGTGAAGGTAACATTCTTTCCCATGTACGTGCTTTTTAATGTTAGTTCAGAATTCTTCTTTTGTATCATTGCGCGGGTGTCAAATACACACTCTTATCTCCGTGATCTATAGATGAAAAGGCGCCGAAAGCGGCTGTTTATCGAGCAATTCTAATGTCTTGCCAGTTCGTAGTTATGGCTCATGTGAACGTTTCAACAAACGGCCTTTCTTCTTTTCTTAGTTGATGATGATGATGATGATGATGCTGTGACGATAATATGATGGTAGCAATAATGATGATGATGATTATTAAATACATATATATATATATATATATATATATATATATATATATGAAGGGTTTGTTTACAAAAACCGATAAGTCCATTTTTGAAGATTTTGAATTACGATCTCTGTCATAAAGTACAAAATAATACCTTTTAAATGACATATTGGTCACTACATATAATGGTATATTTTTGAAGTTATGATCAAAAGAAGCAAGAAATTTCTTATTATTCTCTTTATTTTTCTTGACCTTTAATCGCAAATATCTCCATTTGGCAAATATTGACTTATCGGTTTTTGCAAACAAACTCTTCATATATATATATATATGTATATATATATATATATATATATATATATATATATATATATATAATATGTTAGTATTGATAATGATATCAATACCATAGTAATAATACAGTGCCCATAGCGCAAACGACTTTCGAGTGTCTTTGCGCGCTTTATAGATTAAGACAATTTCACTGGAAAAAGGAAATGGAAAAAGGAAACTCATTCAAAATACTCTTTAAAAAGAAATGTCTTGAGAAGAACTTTAGAACTATGGAAGCTTCCTTCATATAACAGTTAGGCACTTTACTCATTACAGCGACACAATGCATAAACTTGCCTGACGTAACACTTCATGAAATTCTTGTTCATATAAATAATGTACCTGCGTTGACCAGATGACTAAAAGGCGCGTCAAGTATTCAAATCACTGGTTTGCATGGAATGCCCGTTGAGGACGGGCTGATTTTGCTGCAACACGCATTTCCAATAGACACTTGCTCAAGTATACTCGGGACTAGTCCTCGACGGGTTAACAAACTTTTTTTTTTTTAATTAATGATGACAAAACTAGCCTTTAATGAACACTTTTCTGATGTCAGGTAGACGTGCTATCAAGCATCAATTTAAAGATAAAAGATCAACGGTATTGATCACAATACTTTCCTTGCAAAGTTGAACTTCGGACTGGCTTGTTATTGACATGTTATTGTTAACCTATTCGGCCATGCATGTATTTGATGGACATGTAGTTTCATCTAGTCAGACGCACCAAACAATACAAGCCGGCAGCGTAATAACTGTGCAACTGTGTCAGCAGCTATACAGCCGCAGAGTGTATGTACAGAATAACTATGAATGCTTTGGCTGGTAGAATATGGCGGGCCAATCGAGACAACAAGAAACCCGGCTCTTACATTGTTTCTTTTTTTTTTTTCAGCGTGAGCTTCAAGGCAGTAGAAGCCCCTCAACACAAGACGTCTGCTTTTATTCTACTTTCCAGCCTCAGCCTTCCATTCGATTTGCATTTTGTGTCATTTGCTGGCATTAAAGGTAGGGGATACCTTTTACAGACCTCCAAAAATGCAGCAAAACATTAAATATGATCCTCAGGGGACTTGTTTAGGCCACTGCTGAGAAATTTGGAAGTCAACAGTTATCTACAATTTGAATAATGCACAAAACTCAACTACTCAGTAGTTCTGTGTGTCAGCCACACTTCAGCCTTGTTGTTGCAGTCTTCTGTATTTTTTTAATCTATAAACACAAATCTAAAAGTATAAGAGCTGATGTACATGTAATAACATATAGAGTGTGTGGCAAGAATGTAAAAATGTTTGTAAGTTTTGATGAACTTTCTTCACAAAATATACATGATGGACACACATGCAATGCATGGGTCTGCAAAGGTAGCCTAGTAATGTACTGGAATTTACGGTGAGCCCCGAAAAAAATTCAATTCAAAATCTAACGGTCAATAAAAATGTACTTTTTTTACCTTCCACTTTCAATACTTTATGGGAGTTTCTAAAATGATACTGTCTTCAACATACCACTGTAGTTATACAACTCTTCATTTAATACATGCAAATGGGATTCCCTACCTTTAAACACTGTCTTTTCATATCGGCTATATAAACACACGGGACTGAGGTCGAAACAAAGTTGTCCTTTAGACGTAGCGCAACCATGTCGTTCGGGACGCGTTATCTTTTCACCTACGTATAACTTCCACAGCGCGTACACGGATTTGATGCAAGATTTCAAGTGATTACAATGAAAGAAACAATGATCGACCGTTTAGAAAGGAAAGTTAATGTTAAACTGCATTCAAAATAATCTGATGATAGGGACTAGCGATGCAAATGTATGTCTTGTATTGATTCATACCCTGATAATCAATTGTATACGGTCAAAAGAATGCCTAAGCCTGCGTCATTTGTCTTATAAAATGTTCTTCTATTTTTCTTCAGACATATCAGATTATGGTTTGATACGGCGGCCAAAAAAACAAACAAAAAACAAAACAAATCCTGAATTTTGTCCTTAACGTCTGTCAGTCAATTATTGCGAAAGCACTAACTGATATGATTAACAAAATACATTGAAATGCACCTTTCTCTCCACTAAGCATAACCTGCATTTCCCTGGAATGTATCTTGTTAATTATAGTAACACGGAAACATGCACGTTATGCTCAGTATGAGAAGAAATTAAGAAGGTGTAAAGTGATTTAATGGTAATGGAGTAAAGAAAGGTATAAGAAGGTAGGAGGGGAAGGCAGAGAGAGAGAGAGAGAGAGAGAGAGAAGAGAGAGGGAGAGAGAGAGAGGAGAGAGAGAAAGGTTAACGAGAACGATTTATATACAACGTAAAGAAATGAAAATAATAGAATGAGATGAAGTTGTATTATTATGATAGAAAGGTATGTTTTGAAATCAAATACATATGTACTGCATATTTTAATTTGTTTGTGTATAAATGTATCTTTGGTCACTTTGTTTGTGAGTACGTAACTGTACTTGCCGAGTGTGTTTTACACAATGTAAGATGTATTTACATGTTTTTTTCTGTATTGTCCTTTGTCTTCCCCTTGTGCCTCCTGTTCAATCCAGAAGACAACGTAGGCCTTTCATGTTACATTGTTTATTGATATAATAAAGAATGTTGAACAAAAAAAAAGAATAAAGGTACATTTCAATGTTTTTCTTTTGTTGATGTTTCTAGTCATTGATAACATCAGTTCTATGGAAACTTTATAAGTTCTTCTAACACCTCTTTAAAAAACAAAAACAAAAAACAATCGTCAAGAGAAGGCCTCCTATGACTTTTCTCTGCACATGCGCAGACCGTATTGATGCATTGAGATTTATGCACACCTCTTCCTGCGAGAGTATGTTTCTGTTTATACATACAATCTCTTCAGTTCACCTGTTTCAGAAAACAAACTCCTCTTCCTTGAATCCTGTTTGTATAATGTATTGGTTGCTGGTAGGTTGGGCAAACCTCAGATGAGCTTTCCCGTTGTCTGCACAACATTTGCAACAATTACAATTATGCGTCAGGTTTTAATAAGTGAGTAAGCTTGTCAAAGTATAAACTCACTCATAGAAAGGATTCGACCCCTCCCAAATTCACTTTTGTATTCATTCCCAATCCGAAAAAAAAAATCTACTTGGTGGATGACGAAATCAGCTAATATGCATGTGGTTAAGTAAGGTAAACTGCAATATCTATTGCAAGGCGTACTTTTTTCTAGGTTGCCTCTCTGACTCAGTGATTCCTGTGGTGTTGAATTACGTACCACGACGTTCACTGCTGCTTCGAATATTATTGTGGAAATGTAACAAAGGAAAACGCCCTGTTATTCAGCATACTTGGCGACGATGACAATACAGGCTGAGCACGCATTCGAGACCTCAGTCTTTAGGGCTCTAGTATCGCGTATTCAGCCGTGAAATATATCAGTATACATTTCGCTCCACTTGTTTATTGCGACAATGCATCGATTAATGAAAAGACGCAAATATGTCGCAGAACCTCCACCGTATATTATATGGGATTAAAACACATTCGGATGCAAAACACACGGATACTATCTCAGGAGATCGTACTTTTTTCTCTGTTCTTGAGTTCTCTCTCCCTTTTCCCTCGCTCTTTCATTCTTGTTTTCTCGTGTTTCATATTTCGTCTTCTTTCATCCTCTCTTCTTTCTTTTCCCTTTCCCTCTATTTTTTCGCTCTCTTCTCGTCTCCCGCAATTTCGTTTGCAATTTTCTTATCTTATATTCATTTGGCCCTGTTTTGAATGCGTAATTATGAGATACGCTTTATGACATGTTTCATGATATTAATAAACCGCCTGAGCGTTATTCTCCATGATCAGAAGTATCTATGCGATCATTATTTTTCATTGTGAATGTAATCATTTATCATTTATTTTCATCCAACAGTAGAATAAACAAAATACAAAATAAACATTACATAAAATCATAATGTTTTGTCAACATATATTTGTAAGTAATACATGATGCAGTGTGGATTGAAAAGAAAAGGCCCTGTATGTGTACAATTAAGTTGGATAAACAAAAGCAGCAATGCATGCTTTGTAAGGTTGACAGAAAATTATAATGGAAGAGAATGCGTCCATAGCTGAAAAGATTCAAGATTCAAGATTCAACTTAATTTTCACTTCCATCAAATAAACAAAGAAATTATATACATTTCATATGTACAGGATATTTGTAATACATGTACATGCAAAAATGAGAAGTAGATGCAATTACATCTATACATAAAGTGTATAATACAAGTCAACTAAGGATGAGGATGGAAGTGGAGGGTCCCACTAAGAAGCAGAGCTTGTACGATATAGGACCCTCAGAAAATACACAAGACAGCAATATAAAACAAAATAAAACGAACCGATGTCAACTGACATAAAGATGATTGGGAAGGGAAAAAGAAAGAAAAGGAAAGAAAAAGAAGAGAAAAAAAAAGAGAAAAAAAGGGAAAAAAGGGGGAAAAACTACAGCATGTGCCATCGTGGACGCAAGCAATCTAGATTCCATGATGTGAAATAAGTGATAAAATACAAGCTGGATTGAATATAATGCAAAACATTTTTTATATATACGTAATTATGTTGGTAAGAATGCAGGAGAAAAAAAGAATAGACACATCGTTATATTTAGAACACAGACAGGAACATAATTAGAAGGAGGACTCATGTAAAAAAGAATGATGACTTGACTGAGATGATAAAGGGAAACTAACTAATGTTGTAAGATTCAATAATAATACTTTTAATTTATTCTTGAAAGAGTTCAGAGATTGAGCTGTTATAATATTGTTGTGAAGTGAATTCCAATACTTTGGCCCGTCGAAGATAAATGTGTTTTGAGCCAACAAAGTTCTAAGAAATGGCAAATGGAAGTCATTTGATCGCCGTGTTGGATAATTGTGAACGGATTGATTTCTTTGAAACATTGTTTCAAATATGTTTGGAAGATTATTTTTGTTATAATTATAAATGAATTGTACATACATTGTCCTAGATTAAACAAATACAAATCATTAATTAATCAAAAGCAGGGTTTCTAAAGCGTGGTTTAGTCAGTACAAGATAATATGTAACTATAAATATAATCCAAAATCTATTCATGTACTTGTACAGCTAAAATGTAGCTATTAAATGTACACCAGGCAGTAAGGGCATTATCACTGAAATATAAACTAACTCTAATCATTAACGTACAGATTAAGATTAAGCTAACAACGCTACAACCTACAGACACTGGGGGTGGTCGTAACAGCCTTCCCTCTTCTCTTCTCTTCTCTTCTCTTTCGGTGTCTTTTTTTCTCTTCGTTTGTCTATGTATTCTCTACTCTTCCCTTCCTTCATCTCTCCGTGATTCCCTCTTCCTCTCGTCTCTTATTCTGTTTGAATTCCTTCCTTCTGTTTCTCTCTATCCATCTACATCTCTCTTGCTCTATATATTTCATCAGAGAAGCACATAACACTGTTTTCGACACTATAGGCATAATATATGGAATCCCCCATGACGCTCCTTACGATGATCACCATAGTTTTACCACAGCATTTGGTAGTCGATGAGTATATCGTGCATTTGTTTTCATACCATTTTCCACACTGACTGCAATATACATAATGTGAATTATGTAATATAGAGTGATTTTAGATATTACAATTGTAATATTTGTTTTGTTTTGTATTATAGGTTGATCTCATTGTGCAATGCTTAAGATGAATAAGATTGATTTTTTGTTGTTGTTCTATGCATTTTTTTTTGTCATTACTAAGCTGTACCTTGTGTGTATTTTTAATGTATTCATGGTCCTTTGGTAACAATGTCTGTAATTCAATCTCCGAGCTGCGATGGATATTACTGAATAAAACACCTTTTCAATTTCAAAATAGATTAATTTTATGTTTTTGTGTTTTTAATGAACAGTGATATTGTAAACGTTCTTCGCATAATAATCATTCTACCTACCCTAGCTCCCTCCACTTCTTCCTTTCCTTCTCTTACACTACCTCCCATCATACCCTTACTGTGCATTATCTTCTTACTTGGACGCCTCTGGTGATTTCATATCTTCCAAAGAGTTCCGTTTATAAACAGCAAAATAAAAAAGGGAAAAAAAAGAAAAAGACGCACTCACAATACAAAAACAAGGGAAAGAAGCAAAATCAACAACAACAACAAAACAAAGACAAATAACAAAAACAACGGCAGTGACATAATACTCATGATATATCCCTCGAGACATGTGCTATGTATTTTGTCTGGTATAAACTTAGATTGCACTTCACGCTATGATGGAATGTGTTTACAATAGAAATTGTGCTTAAAAAAAAAAGAAGCCTAATGGCATATTTTGGGTATGTTAGGTGCCACATGCGGTTTTAATGGTTGTTACTTCAACTATTCGGTATCCATTTAATGGAGTGGTGTATGAAAGCAGCTTACATAAAAATAACCGCTTCGTAACCAATTTTCTTTTTCAACGTCCCTTCACTATGAGCAATGTTATTGTAGGAAACAAACAACAGTGTAGCATGAAATGATAAACAACAGCATTATAACCCAACCAACAAGCAAAAAAGAAAAAAAAAAAAAAACCAACCTAGCAGCAGCAGCCAACAATTACATCTAACGATCACACAAACGATAATACGCGGACAAACGACCCAGGAGATGAAAATCAATTCCTTTGCGTACTAGCTTTAGGCTACGGTCACAACTCAGAGCCGCGACCGACCGATTTGTAGCCTGCTCGGTCGCTCCTGAAATTTTGGCACCGCTCAGCAGTTTTTGGAGATGCTGAGCAGGCTGTAAAATCCTAGCGATGACCGAGCAGCGCCCTGTCGATTTCCCGTCGGTCACCGATCGATTTCAGTAAAATTTTGGAGAAATGTGTGGATCTGCAACGAGCAGAGTCCGAGCAGTCACCGAGCGATGCCCCATCGGCAACTGGACGATCTCCCACCGGCCACCGGCCGATTTTTACGAAATTGCTCAGCGACCGACGGGTGATCGATAGGTCATCTACCGGTGACCCGTAGGCGTACCGGCGGCCACCCGCCGGTCTCTGCCGGAAATTTCTCACGAGCTGCCTGTGTTTACTAATGTTCCTATGTGATTTGTGATGTGTTAATTAATTAATTAAGAGAAAACTTGAGGCAAAACATCTAATAGTTAAATTATCAACTAACAAAACTCCGCCATGTGATACCACAGATAACTAGAAATTGGGAAATAAAACAAAAGGGAGGAACACCCAAGATGGAACAAAGATTATAATAGATTAGAATTTTCCAAAATATCTTTTTTGCTTCTATATTCTACAGTATTTTCTATTCCTATTTGATTTCATATTTTAATTTTCCCCATCTCTTGTTATTCATTTCTTCTTCGATCAATAGGCATTTAATGAATGATAAGGTAACCAAACCGTACTTTACTACGTCAACATATCGACACTAACGTTTAGCTTTCATCTCTTTTGCCCCGAAGTGGTTGCCTCTGACTTCAATGTCCCTCATGTTGGTTGCCGAGATGTTGAGATGCTGAGATGCTGGTGGGGGTTCCTTGCCTCTTATCCCTCCCCCTGCTTCTTCCACATTGCGCTAGATTATCTTCTCCATCAAGCCCCGATTTCCTTCAGTGCCTCTGTCATTTTTATCTTAACATTTTTAGTTCCCAAATCGTTCGACGGCGACCGCTCGATCTATTCTCTTGGTTTTCTTCTGTGCTGTTGTCATTTTTGTCTCTATTATTTTTTTTTTCCCTAAATCGCTCCTCAGCGACCGCTCGATTAGGTCAGTACCTGGGCGGTTCCTGCTCGGACACCGAGCGTATTTTGGGCAGCGAGTGAAAACTGGTCGGTCGCCGCTGAAATTTTAACTCCGCGTTAAAACTTCAGCGGCCACCGACCGATGCCCTAAAAATCAGCGGCGCCTGATCGGTCACTGGTCGGTCACCGGTCGTTCTCCGACCGATTTTTGCTAAAACCTCGCCGACCGGTCGCCGAGCAGGCTGATTTTGGGGGTTGTAACCATAGCCTTAGTGTGCTATAGATAATACACTGTAGCAGTAGCGACCCCTGACCAATCCGAAAATGTTCGTACAGCGCCCCCTTCGCATCGAGTTCAAATCTATTCGGATATTATCTAAATGCGATTCATCAACACACTTCTACATAAAACGAAACTCGCATTTCCTCAGTACGTTGCAGTCAAGTATCTATTGAATAAACACAATTGAATGCATTCCACTTTGCCTGCTCTCTCACACCACCTATTAACAAAGTTTTTGCGGAGGCAAAATGTTCTCTGCAAGAGAGAAACGATTTATGGGGAAAGTATCACAGCAAAGTGGTCATTGCTACCAACAAAGAACCAAGTTATCACTTACCACAGGCTCAGAATCTGCCATGGATAAACTACGTATGTCCAAGTAGCTTTCCGCGAACAAGCTGGCGTGGCGTTCGAGTGGGGCAAAGTATTAGCACTGCAATGCACTTTGCAGTGGGTATAGGCAGGACTCCCAAATATGCGACCTTGATTCAATTCACTCAGCTTTTGCCATTGCAGTTTAGAAACCAACGCAAATCTCAGTTTGAGTCACGTACAAGGTATTATTGTCAAATTGTGTAGGGTATGCCATGGTTGAGTTGCCACGAGACAATCGGAATAAACGGCAGAATAACTTTGCAGTTTTATAGTTCATATTTGGATCCTTCGCTGAAATTCATGAAATCTATCATTCGAACGCTTTGAAACTTTGTATTTGTTTCGTGTTGCTCATTTTCCTTTCACTCGTCGTATGCTTATTCTATGTAATAAGAGAGCAAAAGTTCAGACAGTAGGTGGTCACAGACAACAATTTTGAAGATAAAATCTTACTAAGCAGTATGCTATTCCGTTTGTCATGGATGTGGGTTATTTTTAACAAATAAATCATCAAATTGATAAAAAAAAAAATAAGAACCGCATTCATTCAAAGAGAGATAAGAGATACACTATGTAGATAGATAGATAGATAGATAGATAGATAGATACAATTGTAGATAGGTAGATAGATAGATAGATAGATAGAGGGATAGATAGATAAATAGATATAGATAGATATACATGGTAGATAGATAGATAGATAGATAGATAGATAGGTAGATAGATAGATAGATAGATAGATAGATAGATAGATAGATAGATAAAAAGACCTAAAGAGAGAAAAAAAGGCGAGATAGAGAAAGGAAGAGAGAGGGGAGAGAAAACAAAGAAAATGAGAGAGAGGAAAATAAAATCACAGGAGAGTTTTCAAGACGTTAGTCACAAATAAAAACGTTTGACTGTAAGAACAGAACTAAAAATGTACGAACGCTCGGAGGGGAACGACATCATAATATTCGCCGTTCTTCCTGATCCATATTGTTAATACTCGCAAATGATTATATCTGCAGCGCATGACATTTCATTCTAAGTTATATCGGTAATGCACACGAGAGGGTCTCGTAGGATTGTAAAGATTCTCTAGACTTAACTATTCTTGTTTGCTACCCTTCTGTGAAATCAGCCACAACAATAAAAGGAAGTATTACACACGTTACGCCTTTTCTTTATTAGTAATCTATCAAGATTATGCTTCAGGTAGATTCTTCGAATATACTTCTGGAGATCGGAGTAAGGAGAAGTCACATGCAGGTAAATTTTAAAGTTGAACTCCAGCTGAATTTCAGACTTTTACATAGGAACAACGATGCATTGGTTATACTGGGTATAACAGAGTTTCAGAATTTATAGTGATTGGGATAAGGAATACGGGATACGCATGGTTTCAAAATTCATAACAAATCACATGTCAATGAAGAAGGGTGATGACATAGGAGGTTCGCCGTAAGAATGCATGAGTGGGGGCTCAAAAAAAAAAAAAACAGAAGAAAAAAAAAATGCAAACTTTGTAAAAGGTGTGACCTTGTTAAGCAAGTGACATTGTAATGGGAATAACATTACTACATTTCTGAAACATGTGAGCCTTCTATCGTAAAGCCCCATGCTCCTATGCCATTCTTATGGTGAGCCCTTATTCATACATTCCTATGGTGAAGCCGCTACCTTATTCAGTGTAATTAGTTTTGGGTTTTCAGAGTATTGTTTTTCTTTGCTCAGGGACAGCAAATAATTTCACAAATCTAAACATGGAGCTGTTGGTTTATGTACTACTTGATGTGGAAATTTTGAAAATCGCCTGGATTTCCCTTTCAATGTAAGAATGCCTAGCTTTGGACAGAGATAATCAACACTATTTTACGATATCAACTTCAGTATAGCAACCACACCGACACTTAAATGTACCGAAACCCACGCATAATACATTCTATATAATAATTGTATTTGATATGCTTTCATAGTTCTATTTCTATTACCACTGATTGCATGCTTGACAAAATAGATTTCTTTTTTTACCAGATGTATAAACAAATTGAAAGAAATAGATATGAGTAATTCAGTTCGTATTCAGCAGCTGCTGTATTATGGGCGTTTTCCTTTAAATACAGTTACTATTCGAGCATTTTCATATTACACCCATCAATATTAAGGAAGTGACTGGGAGCCACTTGAATTAAATTCAAATTTTGATAAACTGCACCGCAAGGGCTGGTTTAATTTGAAAGATGACTTCTATCAAATGGAGAGGGACGTATGCAATGGCGTATACGACACTGGGCGTAAGCAGGGAAGGGCTCCCTCAGGCAGCAAATGACAGCATGGAATCATCATAGAAGATAGAAAAAAAAAATCTGAAAAAGGACATTATTTCATGACTTGGCATATTGTGTGTGCGTGTTACCTCAATAAACTCCATAGCATTGTCTGGCAACAAGAAGTTCAGTCAGATCATAGGGAGTAGGGTATCACGAATTACCATGATATGAAATTTATTGTAAAAATTCAAATGTCAACATGTTCATTTGTTCTCATTCTTTTTTAATTCTATTTTGTCCATTCTTGAAGGAATTTACATAATGCAAACAGACACGCAAAACAGTGATTAATACTGTAGGAGTACCCCCAAGCATAACGAAAGGTCCATCGTATTCCACAGACATCTTGTTTACCTCAGCCTTTCGTTAACGTATACGTCACCGGAAACTAAGCAATGCTGACTGTCAAAACTGTCTGCATTACTTCATAGCCGTTTGTTAAAGCCTTACATAAACACTTGTGATATTGTCACAGTGTGAACACCCTAACGTCCCATGTTTTTTAATCTTGTGTTTTGTAATCATTGAATGTTAAAAATGACCTAGTTCTACATTCGCCACTCCACTCAGGTGTAACAGGAGCCTAATATCAATTCGAGAAGAAGGCCATGAAGGCATAATTGGGTTCAGAAGGACACGGACGTGTCTATTCATTGGCATACTTCATTATACACAAGTGCCAACCGAAGAAGAAAGTGCCCCTGTGGGAGTTCTAATCGATGAAAAAAACCCTGCTGATCATAGTTTAGAGAAAACACAATTGTAATGAATGAAGAAGTAAAATTGGCATTGTCACGCTCGCACAGCATGATTCACTTCCCGATTCATTTCCATTGAATTCAAGGATTGATAAGCCAATGCTATTCACTTTCTATTCTAAATGCCCTTTGTTTGTTGCTTTTGTATGCCTTTGGTGACGCGTGAACGTTCAAAGGTCAATCAACGCAAAATAATCAGGTCTATAAAACGGAAAGCAAGGTTGAGGAACTAAAACCATTCTGTCTTCTGCAATGCAGATCCTGAATGAACTGCAAAATTATGAACATCCCGCAAAGGTTACCTGTGAGTATAATCAGTATTGTTTTAGAGAAGAAAAAAAAAATCCTAAAGCGAGCATGACACAATGCTATCAGTACATTGCCTACTGTAGATTTTTCGGCCAATAAACGCTCTGATTCGTAATGTATCAGCCAACGCAGGGAGTTCTATAGGGCGCCACGACAGTCGGTTCTCAGTTGAATGAACAAGATAGTGCAGGCAGTTTGAATAGCGCCATCGCTTGTCCAACAGGCATTATAAGTTGCAGGTTTCAAATCAATATGAACAGTCTGACAGCAAGGTGTTTTCCTTGACAAGCTCAGCGCTTGTCAAAATTTTCCCTACCTCGCAGCAGCTAGAGAATTCATACTGGTACAGTACAGTTTTAAAGACAGTTTAAAGGGCTAGTGTAGCTTTAGTTGAGACCTACCTTCCGGTTTCTAACATTGTGGTGAGATAATGAGAAACATTTTGTGAAATATGAAAGGGCATCTAATGCCATGAAAATATACAACATTTATTCGACGAAAATTGGTTTTGAAATTGCTTAGATACCAAAAACAGAGCGATTCTTATAAAAGGCGGGACCCACCTTTCATGACTATCGCTTTGTTTGCCTTTGTTTTTGTATGATTTTAGGTATGCTAAAAAACTGATTTTCATCTAATGAACTTTGAATTCCCCTTAGAATGGAAGCTCTGTACTATTTTTAAAATGTTTTCTTGATATCTCGCAAAAAGTGAAAAGCCCAATTCTCATCTCCACCAATACTGTACCATCACTTTAAGTTTTTTTTTCTATTACATATTTATTGTGAAAGCCCTCTAATCCTGAAAGTCCTCATCACCGCCTTTCCCTGTCCATATCTGTCTCTTTCGGGTATTCATTTATCAATGCTTACTTGTTTTTTCTTTTTACAAGAAAGCTGACTCGTTTTGTGTGTGTGTAAGCTTTGTTTATATACATATATATCGTATATTTATATATGTGTATAATACCACAACATATATATACATATATGTTTGTGTTTGTGTGCGTGTGTTTGTGTGTATGTGTGTGTACTTCTTCTGATACTCTTTTTGTTTTCCCTTTTTTTTCTAAGGCAAATTGCTTAGTTTTGCTAGTTCAACATTCAGGCATTAATTGTTTAGAGACTGCAAACTACAAGTCCTTTTTAGCAGTCCCTCCTTTTCCGACAACTTTGATTCGGTATTCGTCATTAGAATCCAACATTTATTGTTTATAATTTTACTTTACCTATATTTTCCTTGTTTACACTGTTGTACCGATTTAATGTCATTTTATCCATTCATATTTTTAGTGTAGTTACATATCTTTTTAAAATGATATATACTAAACGAAATGAAATGGGTGTATGGAAATTTAAAATGTGCTTCATTTATGACATACATTTTGAATAAATGGATTAAGAAAGTGTTGATACACTGCTCATATCTCCTAATGGAGTGACTGGTGTAGAGAGAGAGAGAGAGAGAGAGAGAGGGAGACAGGACTGAGATTCCCAATAAATAGAAAAAAATGCAGAGAGACTTATAAGTACATTTAAAGGGCCTCTAAGATGTACCTCACCACACTAATCTTCAAATCTTCAAATAGAGGTCCTTTGAAAAATAAAGCTGTAAAAGTATAATAAAACCATAACATAAAAAGAGAGAACAGCAATATACGCATACACACAAACGCGCACACAAATTTTCCCATTCGCTTTATCATCCCAAACTTTGAATTTGTGTAGAAGAATTTGTCTTTCAGAAAATAACAAAATGGCAACAACAACCCAACAACTAAAGAATGACGAGGTTGATCCACTTCACTAGTTGTGCTGTCATTATTCATAAATAAAGTCAGGCTGTGTGAATTTTTGTTGGTTTTGTAATGTACGGTCTCATTTCATCAAGTGTTTTGTCGGTGATTTTCACTGACAAAATTCCCTCTCAGCCAATCTTATGCACAGGTTTCACTAGCTTATAACGATCATCAGTGATAGACGACTTTCCTGATACGAGGCTGCCCATCAGGTGTAACACATTCTGGTACTAATCCGTTATTATAAATGAGCAAACTCATTGCAAAATGTTTCTTTTTATTGGAGTGCGCGTTAAGAATTGGGGCGAGAACTAAGCACCTATACAAGAACATTAATTTGTGTATTTGCGGACTATGCGAAGCTGGCTTGTATGAACGACGCCCCAATTTGCGCTTGAGCAGAAAAAAAAAAAAAAAAAAACACAACACACACACACAAAACATAAAATAGGTAATTTATACTGACAGACTGGTTGGTTTTTAAATTCATTGAGATAAGTATCTGTGATGTAATGATTACTCATGTAATCTTTATAAAGGGTGCCTGCCGGTACATCCACCTGGTAGCAAGGCTGGTACATTAGCATTGTTAACGCATCCTATACAGCATAATGAAATGAATGCTTTCTAAAGTGTTGATTGACGAACCATTCAGGTCACTTGGGAATACTTGATCTACGCAGGTTCACCTTTTGTTCGCACACGAGTTCCATACATTGCTGGGCAAACTGACGCATCATGTCGCTTTGAATCGAGTGAAGTGCCTAACCATCTGAGAAAAAAAAAGTCATTTTAGTAGAGCGGTTGAACCCTCAAAATCATGAGAATTGTGCAAAATTTGACTAAAGTATGAAACTTTCACCAGTGTTAGTACATACCATAAGTTTCATTTTAAGATCGGGAGGTAAGTCTGATTTGACCTCTGATGACCTCCAGAGGTCAATGAACTTTAAATATCAGAATATTGATGTTTGGAGGCATTTGTGAATGATAGGCTTAGATCTTGGTTACGCTGCACTAAATATGCATTTGTACTAGAAATCTTATGATTCCACAGGGCAGTGACAGGTTTCTACCTTTGACCTCTGATGACCTTTAGAGGTCAATGACCTCAAAATACCATAATATTGATCTGTGATGTTTTCAGTTAATGATAAACAAGGTTAAGATGTGCAAAACAAGCATATCTGTTTTGCAGTGAAACTGTCTTCATATTCCAAAGAGCAAAGACAGGTTTCTAACTCTGACCTCTGGTGACCTTTTAGAGGTCAATGACCTCAAAATATCATAATATTGATCTGTAGTGTCATGAGTTAATGATAAACATGGTTAAGATGTACAAAACAAGCATACCTGTTTAACAAGAAATTGTCTTCACATTCCAAAGAGCACAGATAGGGCTCTACCTTTGACATCTGGTGACCTTTAGAGGATGTACAAAACAAACACAATTGTAGCCCACATGGCTACTAGCATGGACAAACATCGTTTGTCGGAGTTCATCGGTGGTGGACGTACTTCTTCACCTCTCCGCCTCTAGCTCCCTCCGCCTCTCTTGCGTGGACCTCTCTCGCGAGCGATACGGGTGAAGGCTGTGCCGGGTTTTGTTGAGTACCACATTAGATAATTAGTAGATAATGTTAGTTTAATAAATACTAAGATAATTTATGAATAAATTAAATTTGTGTGATTTACAGTAGCTCCTCTCTGAATACCGTATATACTTTTGTCTGTTTATGCTGTTTTCTTTTTTCTCTCCCCCTCTCCCTACTCTTCACTTGTGCTTTCCGTGATACACACGGTTCTGCTTTATTTACTCATCGGTTTCAGAGTGATACATCTCGTCAATTTGCTTCTGCTGTATACTGTATATACTCTGTAATAGAACACTCTGCCTGTATACGATCTGAATTGATCATAATATTCTGACTCATAAATTGGTATTTATGAATGTACGCCCATTTGTTATTTCATTAGTTGTGGATTTTTTATATTGCAGACAACAGGTTGTTAAATACAATGGCAGTATCTCTGATATTAGAGAATGCAATGCAGGGGTTCCGCAGGGAACAAAACTTGGACCGGTTTTGTTTTTGATTATGATAAATGATGCTTGTAAAGATTGCCCTTTTTCATTTTATAAATATGTTGATGATTTGACTATTGTAGAGGCTAGGAATAGAAATCAGCCATCTCAGATACAAAGACAAATTAATGCACTGGCAAGTTGGTCATTGTTGAATAACATGAAACTTAATCCTCAGAAATGTGTTTTTATGACAATTTCTTTTATGAAGCAACCAATTCAGCAAAATTTGTGTATCAACGAATTTTTTTTGAAAGAAACAAGCACTGTTAAGATTTTAGGGGTGTATTTTCAGCAGAATCTCAAATGGGATGCACATGTTTCTGAAATGGTGAAAAGATGCAATAGGAGATTGTTTATGTTGCGCAAATTGAAACACTTTAATTTATCAATAGTTGATCTTATTACAGTGTATACAGGATATATCAGACCAATTCTAGAATATTGTGCCCCACTTTTTCATTCGAGTCTTACAAAAAAAACACACAGAGGTAATAGAAAAGATTCAAAAACGTGTATTGAAAATCATATTAGGTTGTAATTATATTACATATGATATGGCCTTACAAGTGTGCAATTTATTATCTTTAAAAGAAAGGAGAAGGAAATTGTGTTTAGATTTTGCTCTGCAGTTAGAAAAGCACCCCAATCATCCATTGTGGTTACCGGATCAAAGAGATGTTAAAATCAATTTAAGAAATACTACAAAATATTCTCAACTGCATTGTAAAACTGATCGGTTTAAGAAAAGTGCAATACCGTATTTTATTGATATACTGAATGATTATTATTGCAATGACTCTTAGTAGAGTTTTTTATTCTCAGTACTGTCTAATGTGTTGGTAAATTTATTTATATAGTTATATGTATAGGAGTTTGCAGCGTGGTGGGTACGGAAGACAAATGATACATTTGATTAGGAAATTTTTATGTATTTTATGTATGCTAGGAAACCCCACTTTTTCCATACTGCACTCAAAGTAAATTTTTTTTTGGGGGTAATTTTATTATAATTATGTTATATTGTTAAAAGACTGCGGTATTTTAAGGTATACCCGACTGTAAAGAGTGCAGTTTTTCTGTTTACAGCGGTAATGAGGCGATATATTGTATTTTTTGTAGTTTTTGGGATAGGTGTTAGACATTTACACAATGTACAATACATGTAGGTGGGCCTGTCTTTAAACGTGCACTTACATTGTAGCACAGGTACATTGTATGGGCGTGTGTTGGGTGTGGTCTTGTGGACATGACGGTGCTTGTGTGTGTGTGTGAGTAATGTATGTGTGTGTATGTGTATGTGTGTGTGTGTTTGAAGCTGCAATATATGTGTGTGTGTTTTCCCTGTGTGTACGTATATGTATCTAAATGTATACGCGTGAATGTGAGTGTGTACATACGTTGTATTGTACATTGAGCATGTGCACTGTGTTAATGCTCACGCGCGTTTGTGAGTGTTGTATAGATATCTGCACATCAATGTACAGTACTGTATGTGTGTGTGTGTGTGTGTGTGTGTGTGTGAGAGAGAGAGAGAGAGAGACAGAGAGAGTATGCCAGTGAAAAATGCTTTAGGTATGTGTGGGTAGTGAATGTGTGTACATTACGGGGGAGGGGGATGATCACCTCACTAACAAAATAATGTTACTGCAAGTATTTGTGGAATGTATAGTGTAGGTTGTTGACGCGTCTTTCCAACCACACTGCAAACTCCTGTACTCCCTTTTGTATCTGTAGAAGAGCTTACATTTTTTTTTTCTTTTTCTTTCGACAATGAGTTGTGTAGCCCTGAGTGTTTCTTCCTTTTCTTTTTTTTTTCTGTGAAAAAAAAAAATAGGAATGTACCGCTACTGTTTATAAAATGTCCATTCATTTTTTTTTTTGTATTATATAACAATCTGTAGCGTTAAAAATGTATTAGTTGTGTATACAGAATGTTTGAATGTAATGTATTTTTTTTAATGTATTATGATTATGTTATTATTTCATCTGTTTTGCTGTATAATCTCTGTATATCTGTGTAATTCGACTTTTAGTCGCCGACTCAGATTTTATTTGAATAAAGACCTTTTAATCAATCAATCAATCAATCAAATCTGTTCCTCATATCTTCAGTTTGTATTGATTATACCTGTAGGCTGTATACTCATACACGATTTATTCCTCATATACGATTTGTTCCTCATATCCTGTATACGATTTGTTCCTCATATCTTCGGTTTGTATTGATTAACCTGTATACTCATACACGATTTATTCCTCATACCTTTATTTGTATCAACTTTTCTAGTTTCCATTTGAGAGCGTTATAACTACAACACTTCTTATCCTTTCCCACATAGTTGTCATTACATACCCATAGATCACTGTTAAGCGCACTAAGATCTGTACAGTTTCGCTTCACCCCATAGCTATATACCCTGTCTTTCATTCACCGAACAGTGGACTTTCCTAAGCACGGAGATTAGCCCAGATACTCACTGCAAGCTCCTCTGAAACTCTCCGGGAATTTCTTTTCTTCCCTTAGCAATAACAATCCGTTTTTCAGCACACTCTCTTCCTCGCATTTCCCTAATCCCTTCATCCGTGAATTATAGGTCCAATCTGTGGTAGCAGTATATAGGTCGTCTCCTTTGCACCTGTCACAGTCCCCTTTCTCTCATTTTCTTTGTGTTTTCAGCACTCCCATACAATTACTACAAAACATAGGCTCAGCTCAATCAAATCCATCAAATATGGAGGACACTGAAACGGAACCTGACCCTGACCCCAATGACACTATGTTCACTCCTGTCAAAAGAAAAAAACGATCCCGAAAAGACACCATATCACTCGAAGACAACGAAGATGAATTCCACACCCCCTCACGACCGTCAATCTCACTTTTTGTTACAATAACCGGAGTTGACAAAAACATAACTCAATCCAACCCTATCCAAGTAGCAAGGGAAATCAACCGCATAGCAGGACACGTCCTACAAGTACAACGCCACCCCAAATCGTTCGTGATTAAATGCGCCAATTCAAAACAAGTACATTCTTTCTTAGCGACAACCAACTTCTGCAACACTTCAGTCTCCGTGACCAACACCAATATCCCCCTCACCTTAACAAAGGGAGTAATAAAGCGCGTTCCAGTTGATTTATCAGACGACTCAATTCATCAAGAATTACGGGATCAGGGGGTCACCGATGTACGCCGTATTTACAAAAAGATCAATAATGCTCGCTCTGCCACATCTGTTGTCATTGTCACTTTCAATCTCAAATCTCTTCCTTCAGCTGTATCATTAGGGTACGAACGTTTCGAAGTATCGACGTACATTCCCCCTATCACGCGATGCTTCAGATGCCAACGATTTGGGCATGGCATAGACACCTGCCGGTTCAAGCTGCGATGTGTCAGGTGTGGTGAGCCCCACCAACTTGACCAGTGTCCCATCAAAGGTACCCCTCGATGCTTGAGATGTGGAGGGCCCCACAGTGCCGCTTATGCCGGTTGCCCTGAATACAAACAGGCAAGGAAAATACAGTCAGTTAAAGTACTAAACAAGTTATCTTATGCAGATGCCGTCCAGCAAGTACGGAACTCAACACAACCTGCCCATAACTCTCCGCCCGAAAACCCAACAGCTTCTCAAGTCATCTCAGACACCGTCACTCTCCCCACGTCGATTAACCAACCCTCTTCTTCCCATACGAACCCATCCCTTACTGTTACATCGTCTGCCACCCCTCATCCTCAACATCCTCCCGCTACAGCCAAACACTCATCTCAAGTCCTCCCAACCCCAAATCTTCCCCCCACAAGACCCTCGACTTCAGACGCTTCAACACAGGTCAACCAGTCTTCGCAATGCTCTCCTGGTTCTCCACTTACAGTCGAAAACCTGGTCACCTTCCTTGTTTTTGTTATCAATAACCTAGAGACTGCCAACTCGAAGAGCAACAGAATAAAGCTAACAGTACAGGCCGCCAACACCTGCTTCGGCACAATAATACCTCCTGAAAAAATCCATGAGCTGTTAACATCCATTTCTCAATAATGGATATACAGCTGCTCTGTTTCATACTGTTTTCCCTTCCCCTGTTCACTATGCAGTTCACCCTCTGGCAGTGGAACGCCCGTGGAATATCGTCCAACGGACACGAATTAGTTTACCACATTAACACCTCAACCGATCCCCCACACATCATTTTGATTCAAGAGACTTGGGGTCATATACACACTGATTTTTCTATTCCTCGTTATGTATCCATCTGGCGTCACCGTCCCAACTCCCGTAGAGGAGGATGCGCCATTTTCCTACGCTCCGGTATCGCACACGACATCATTAACTGCGCCCCCTCGCTTGAGGCGCAACAAGTTAATGTTTTGTTAGGAACCGCTAAATTGTCTGTTGTTAATTTTTACAATCCATTAAAAAAACTTACATCAGATAACCTCAAAGCATTAACCTCCAATTGCCCCCCAAATTTTATATTAGCAGGTGATTTTAACGCTCACCATCCTATGTGGGGCGGAACCACGGAAGATCATAACGGGAGACTGATAGCTGATTATATATTATCCAACAACATATCTATATTGAATGATTCCTCCCCTACACGAATCGATATTTCACGCGGGACATCGTCTTCAATAGATTTAACTCTCTCAAGTCCCTCTCTAGCCGCACGATGCAACTGGTCTGTCTCTACTACCACCATGGGAAGTGATCACTTCCTGATCAAATGTGATATAGCACTTAATGCACCTGTACCCAACATCACTCCCACTGATTTCAGATTACCTAAACCATCCCTATCCTTCCACAGGGCCAACTGGGAGCTGTTTGAAAAGGAATTACACAATACTTACAAGATGAAAAATGTTGACATTGAAAACATTTATGATTTCTACAACTTTTTTATTCTGTGCATCCAGAAAGCAGCGGAAACCGCCATTCCAACTAATAAAATAAAAAAAACTTTCTCCTAATCCGTGGTGGAATTCAACATGCACCCAGGTTATCAAGGCTAAACACAGAGCTAAAAGAAGATTGGAAAGCTTATATTTATATTCTGATCTCTGTGATTATCTCAAAGCCTCCGCTCTGGCGAGGAAAACGATTAAATCTGCCAAACGTGCTCATTTTGAACAATTCTGTAATACATTAAACCGTTTTACTCCTCTCTCTACCATATGGTGTAAGATTAAAATACTTTCTAATAACCGCCAGCATGGCACGACTTTCCCTCCTCTCCATATCAATGGTTCTCTTTCTTCTGACCCTCTAACTATAGCCAACGCTTTAGCAGCCTCATTCTGTGAGAAGTCCGCCTCTTCACATTTCTCAACACGTGAACTACCCACTACGGCTACACCGAATATCATTCATGATAACAACACCCCATTAAATTCCCCCTTTACACTCAGGGAACTAAAAAGAGCCATCTGCATAGCCAAAAATTCCTCACCTGGAGCTGACGGGATCAACAAAGCTCTCATATCCCACCTGACTGATAGCATGATTTATTCGCTGTTACGAATAATAAATCACATATGGGACACTTCCACCCTACCACCCCAATGGAAACACTCTATCGTTATACCCATTCTGAAACCTGGCAAGGACAAGCACGACATACGTTCTTATCGTCCTATCTCTCTGACTCCTTTTCTGTACAAGATCATGGAACGAATGATATCCAGCAGGTTAACCTATGTCATAAACAAACACCATCTGGTATCTCACGCTCAATCCGCTTTCTTACCTCATCGCAGAATAACCAACAATCTTCTTCTTCTTGAATCAGATATCCGTAAATCCCTAATCACTAGCCACTACACCGCAGCTATTTTTCTAGATCTCAGCCATGCATTCGACACTGTCGACCACAACGCCCTCATTGCCGAACTCAAATCCATCGGACTACAAGGTAGATTCCTTGACTGGATTCGCAACTTTTTAGACTCGCGGACTATACAAGTACGCGTTGATTCTTCTCTGTCCGACACTTATCACCAAAATATCGGTCTTCCTCAAGGAAGCGTTATTAGTCCAATTCTCTTTACTCTTTTCATCAACGACATCTCTTACTGCAGCAGATCCAATATATCTCTTTACGCAGATGATATAGCGATTTGGCGCACTTCCACCAACCTACGATACATCAATTTCAAATTACAGGTGGACATCGACAACATTGCCTCTTTGCTGAAACAATGGGGCCTCTCTTTATCAAGCAATAAATCCAAAGTAATGATTTTTTATCCACGATCAGTTACCGCCAGTAATTTCAATATACATGTATCTGATACTCCTTTAGAAATTGTGCAAAATTACAAATACCTCGGCGTCATTTTTGACTCCTCGTTAACGTGGTCATCTCATGTAAACTATATACTGAATAAATGTAATAGACGCCTTAACCTTCTTCGGTCTGTATCCGGCACGTCCTGGGGCGCTGATACTAAAACCTTGTTATTATTATATCGTTCATTAGTTCGCCCCCACCTTGATTATTCATGTGAAATCTACAATTCCATTTCCCCAACACTCGCTAAGAAGCTGGACTCAGTTCAAGGCCACGCCCTCCGTATAGCCACTGGTGCTCTCCCCTCCACCCCTCTACACTCTCTCCAAGTGGAATGCCATGAAGCTCCCTTAGATATACGCCGTGAGAGGGCCGCTTTCAACTACTGTGCTTATCTGTTTTCTCTCTCCACCACTCACCAAGCTCGGGCCGCCATCTCGGACTGCTGGCAGTTTGCCACTGTCAAATGGCCTGAACACAAAAAACCGTTTGCCCTCCGCACTTCATATTTATTTCCCACTTTCAGCAAACTCATCCCGCTATCTGACTGCCCGTGTCCGCCATGGTCAATATTATATCCAACAATCGATCTCTCCATTCATGACCACTGCACAAAGACGTCCCACCCTGAAATGCAAAGACAAACTGCTCTCCAGATAATCAACACTACCTATGCTAAACACCTTCATCTCTACACAGACGGCTCTCACGACCCCACCAGCAACAGGGTTGGTATTGGGATTTATATCCCCCGCCATGAAATAAAAATCCACGAAAGAATCTTCCGCATTTCCATATGCCGTGCTGAACTCACTTCAATTTTAGAAGCTCTAACTTGGCTAGAAACTTCTTCTCCACAGAAAGCTGCAATATTCTCAGACTCCCTCAGTGCTCTGTCTTTGTTAGAAAATTATTCCTCAAATAAACTCGACCTAACTTGCGATATTTTATTGAAATGTTCAAATTTGTTATCTAATGGATTTTCCCTTTCCCTAGTCTGGATCCCCTCACATTGTGGTCTAAAAGGTAACGTTTGTGCAGACTCTCTCGCGAAGAAAAGTCTAAAAAAAGATTACATAACCATCATGATCCCTCCTACCGTTTCTGAGATTAGACATTTAATCTCGACAAAATGTCTGGACGCCTGGAACGAGACCTGGCGCACATCCACCCATGGTCGTCATCTATACTTCATTCATAGTAATGTCAAACAGCTTTTCTCCATCGATTGTACTTGCCGCCGAGACGAAATTATCATTCACAGACTCAGAATGGGTCGTGCTCGACTCCCTGCTTTCTTATACTTAATTCACAAACACCCTAATGGCCTTTGTCACACCTGCAACTCCCCGGAAACTGTAGGGCACTACCTGCTATACTGCACCCGATTCAAAAAACAACGTACAGCATTAGCTCAAAGATTACATAAATCTACCCTGCAGCTGTCTGATCTTTTCTCCAACCAGCAGTCCATGGACCACCTGCTTCAATATGTAAAGGACACAAACCAGTATTTCACAATTTGATATCTCTTCCCTTTTATCTATATGCCACTACCTACATTAATTATACCTAGGTATGATGTTTGCAGAGGTCTCAAACGACTGCAAGGGAGAACTCCATACGCATGTCATGTAGCATCGATATACTCAATACGCCTTTGTTCTATTCCGATACCCACCGTCATAATTATTCAACGCCATCCTTAGTTCTATATCTCTATTCTTTCTCTTCTTCTACACTTATCTGCATATTTCTCTCAGGTTAGCATTATCAATGGCACGTGACCGACGGTAACGCTTATTGTTATCCATTTTTACATCCCATGCATGTAATCTTGGTAACGGGCTGACCCTATGTCAGAGAGAGGAGCTCAGCACCCTCCATCCCCCTAGCTGTCTGTCTTCTCGTTCTGTCTTCACCCTTTCCGCTATTCTTCTATCAACACTTCTCTTCCACGATGTCTCTGCCTACTAGGCTAATAATAATTAACACCTAGGCCGATAAGACAACTAGAGGCGCCTGACCCCGGGAAAGGCCAAGACATCACCGGCGTCGGCGGGCGGGTCCTATACCTGCTTTGCCGACGGGAACGGCGTAACCCTGCATTTCTCTCGATGCAGGAGTAGGCAGATGACATCATTTCCGGAACCCTGTCCCCTTTCCTTCCGATGTATATATATCATTGTAAATATAAAAATAAATGTAATTAGGTTTTTTTTTTTTTTTGTAAATAATCTAAAGTATTTTAGGTTTTTATAATTAATTTAAGGCATATCTGAATAATTATATTTTTTGGAACAAATTGCCCACCCGGCAGAGAGCTCCACAATCCAAAAGAACAACAACAACTACTAGCACAGTTTATAATAAAAAATAAAATAGAATAGAATAGAATAGGATAGAGAGTAAAAGAAAACAGAACACTGCAGTCGTTTTCTTAAACACCCTGTGAGGTCAATATATACCCAGTCTTTTCCCCTTCTTGGATTTTACGAAACCATTTATCTTCCTTCCAGCTATTTCCTTTCTTTCTTTTTTTTCTTTTTTTTTTGGTCAAAACCACCTCTTCCAAGAAAAGTCTATGGTCACAGGAATTTATGAGTTTGATGTTGGCTACTTTCCCCGCTAGTGGTCAGCACTCTCCATCTCCAAAGCCCCGCGCCAAATTACGGGGAATGACGTGATGACGTGTTTTTGCCCTCTGATCCCCAAACATAAATGACCCTCTGAGCTGGAAGGTGGCCCTCCTGCCAGAATTTGTCCCTCTATTTTAGCATTTATTGTTTAGTGGAGTGGGTCAAACAGAAACTCCAAAGACAAATTCAGGGGTAATGACCCAGAACAACGATGACGTTGGTTGCCATAGCCTAAGGACACTAATATTCATTTGGTTTATAATTAAGATAACCAAGAAACAATAAAGTATTTACCAGTGGTTACAGAGAACAAGTGAATGAAGAAACTAAAAGAGAGTACACTGTAAAAACATCGGTGTTAGATTTAACACCACGGGTGTTAAATCTGACACCGATCAAACTTCAATAAAGGACCACACCCACAGGTGTTAAAAATGCACTGTGATGGTGTTGAAAAGTGTTCACCTGACACTTCGTGGTGTTAATTTGACGCTGTACCCGGTGTTATTTTGACACTGTACTGGTGTTAATTCAAAAATGACACCACATGGTGTTGATTTGGTATTTACTGGTGTTAATATCAATGGTTTAACGCCCGTCCAGCTTCAATAAGGGACCACACCAGCTGGTGTTACTTTGGTGTAAATTCATTTTCACATTTTTTCAAAAATGTAGTATTTTAATGTAAAATTCTTGATCGTCTTGTTTAAATTAAAAATCAACAAGAAGTGCAGTTACTAAGAAACTCTTCAAAAAACAAGTTAAAATTTGGAAATGACACCCGTAGGTGTTAATTTAACACCATAAATGAGCACCGAAAATTTAACACCAGCTTGGTGTTCACTATTTAACACCGGACTTTTTGCAGTGTAGGCGAGTTAATCAGAAATTGAGATGAATCATAGAAAATTGGGTTTTCATAGAAACGAATAGGAGGAGCAAATTGGACATTTGACCAGTAAGGAATTAATTTCTAGTGAACGCCACACCCCAATATAAGATTGAGCCAATGAAATGCTTTAGGGAAAGGAAGTTTGTTAGTAAATTATAGTTATAAAAAAAGCATGTCTCAGCCGAGAAATCAGTTAGAGTGGCAAGCACAGTGGGAGCGGCTTCACACTATGTAGTGTAGCCGGTCCTTCTTCTCAGGTCTATTAACCGCAAGAATAATCTTTTTCATAAATATCGCAAAGATCCATGCCCTCGAGATAAGTCAAGATATACTCGATATCGGAATATATGAAGTGTTTGTTCGCAAAAACCGATAAGTCCATTTTTGAAGATTTTAAAGTACGGTGTCTGTCATAAAGTACTAAATAACACCTTTTAAATGATATATTGGTCACTACATATAAAGGTACATTTTTGAAGTTATGGTTGAAAGAAGCAAGCATTTTCTTATTCTCTTTACTTTTCTTGACCTTTAATCGCAAATATCTCCATTTGGCAAATATGGACTTATCGGTTTTTGCAAACAAACTCTTCATATTGACATCCTTAATACGTGTTGCTAAGCGGAATTATTTTTCGCGACAGTTTGTTAAATATAAACATGATGTGAAGAGTACGTGGAAGGTGATTAACGAGACACTCAAATACAAAACCAATACCGATCCTCCCAATTATATTTCAGCGGACGGCCGGCAGATTAACGATCCGGTTATCATGGCGGAATCTTTTAATGATTATTTCGCAAGTCTTGGTCCACATCTTGCCAGTAAAATTCCGAAATCCTCAACTGAATATCATAGATATCCAGGTAATAGGAATCCTCAATCAATAATTTTTGAACCTATTCTTGAAGAAGAAATTGTTGATATCGTCAAGAATTTAAACGATAAAAAACGTTCAGGATATGATGGAATTACAAATTTTCTTTTAAAAAATGTTTTGAATCAAATCATTAATTTTCTCCTTTAACATACATTTTTAATCAATCTTTATTTAATGGTAAAGTCCCCAGTAAAATGAAAGTTGCAAAAGTTGTCCCTATCTTTAAGAAGGGACAGAAAGATTTGGTGAATTATTACCGACCAATTTCTTTATTGACTTCAATCTCTAAAATTCTTGAAAGGTTAGTTTACACGCAATGATTGAAATTTCTCACAAATCATAATATTTTATCAGATTCTCAGTTTGGTTTCAGAAAACATTATAACACAACCCATGCTTTACTTACTTTTATAGACAAGGTAGCTCATGCCATAGATGATTTTGAGCATACAATTGGAGTTTTTCTTGATTTTTCTAAAGCTTTCGATACGATAGATCACGAAATGTTATTTTCTAAACTGTGTCATTATGGAATTCGCGGGACACCTCTCGAATGGTTTAAGAGTTACTTAACCGATAGAAAGCAATTTGTCAACATTAACGGCTATGATTCGCAGTTAAAACTTATTTCATGTGGAGTCATTTTTATTTTTTATTTTTTAATACCCCCAGTCTTTTGCCTTTGTCCGCAGCTCCAAGTCATTTAACGATACCGTTATAGCACCTTTTTTTTTTTTTTTTTTTAAACACGGCGAAATATGTACAGTCTCGTTTAAGCGATAACGTATTCATGTGGTTCGATAGTTCGTTCTTAATACTGATTTTGCACTGGTACAATTTAAGTTGGTCGAGATAAACATGTCCGTTCTCCGTATAATTTCACCCCTATAAATTCGGGAACCTACAGTTTTTACAAGCATCACTGCTTTTATGTAGGCCCCATCATATTTCTGACACTGGTTTGTGATATCCTCAGATGATAATGACCATTTATATTTGTGTGTAATGTTTGTTTGTCTTTTTTTTTCAAACATAAGATATGGTTGTATATATTTTGTACTTTTGTTTTATTGTCAATCATTTTGTAATCCCATCACTGAGAAAGTGGAAATATGAAATAAACTTGAACTTGAAACTTGAAGCAAAGGCTGCAGAGTATTTTGGAATTTTGAGGAACTTTGAGAATAGTTGGAGACTACAGAGATAAAGTCAGGAGTTCCCCTTTCTTGGTACATCATGCCCCCCCCCCTCCAAGTCAACCAAGTAATCTTTAACGACGCTGAATGCACCATCTACCTACGCTGTGAATGTGATGAGGATCTGACTGTCATGACTGAACCGGCGAGCAGCAGGACATTAGGAAAAACTACATGTATGAGTCACGATAAGACAAAACTTTGGTTTACGCCAATTTGGAGTGCAATTACAAACTCCATATAGTCAACTGGTGTCATCGGAGATGTTGAAGCGCCCTGTTAGACTGATACAAAGTGGAGTGATGGTGACGAAGGGAATACTGACAGCGTGACGAGGACCTCACTCGTCGACCGAGAGTAATCATTTAAGAGGAATGACTTTAATTCAAGAGATTTAATAGTCTGATATGTTAAAGGGTGTGTGCAGTTCTGGTCGAGGTGAGGATTTAGCTTTTAACGTTTTGCGAGATATTCACAAACCACTCTATGAGATGTCAAAGAGCATGCAGTTCTAAGGGGTATCAAAAGTTTATTTGATGAAAATCGGTTTTGAAATGGCCGAGATATCCAAAAACAAGGTGAAACAAAGAGATCCTAATAAAGTTGTGGCATGTCGCCTTTTATTATTAGCACTTTTTTGGATATCTCAGCCATTTGAAAATCAATTTTCATCAAATAAACGTTGAATCCTTCTTAAAATTACATACTCCTTCATATTTCATAAGAGGCTTTTCATTATCTCACTTAGGAATGTTCAAAACACGAATCCCCACCTCAACCAGTACTGTACAGTCCCTTTAAGGGGCAAATCATTCTACTGTTTGCAGTCTTGTGAACATACTTGTATCTTTAGCGAAAACTGTTCGAGTGCGTGGACAGTGATAAGTAGGCCCCTATAAATCACTCTGTCGAGTAAATTATATATGAACCAAATGGCTTCTATTGAACATGTATTGTGTTGAAAAGTTCATGGTAATTCTTTTCCAGGCAAAATGTGTACATGAAAATTCCGATGTTAAAAGCATGTGATGGGAAATGTAAACAGTATGTGCGAATGCTTCTATGTTTCCTGCTAAAACTTGTTTGTTAGTGGGGAAAAGAAAAGAAAAGAGAAGAGAAGTCTCGCTCTACCACGTCTACATACCACAACGCCTACGGATATCTTTGTTTCACATTATTGTTGGGGAAAAGAAAAGAAAAGAGAAATCTCGCTTCAAGAGAGATGTTCAGATCCCGCTCGACACCACAACGCCTACGGATGTCTAGGCTGAAGGTGGGTTTGAATGTCTTATAGGGCCGATAGAGCACCAACAGTAAGTGCAGATTAATTGGCAATTAATATTTTCAAGAGAAACAATACTTTGTTTCACACAAGATGAAAAAGCAGAAAGACAACTGATAATCATCCGCTCATGTAAAATCAAGCAGAAGTTTTTTAAACATTTCAAGAGGCATCTTGGTTAGTTACAGTCTGTTAAACATGCCAATATACTGTGAAAAACAAATTGAAGGCCACCTAGCTGCAATAGGCCACCTGCAATACAGCCTCGCATTTTCCGACATCACAAAAAATTTGATCAACACGTCCCATATATACTCGTGATGGAGAGGGAAAATAATAAACAACAACATTGCAAGATTAATGCATTTCTTCCAAGACAACAGACAGGAACTGATTCCACGTAAAATACGTAAACATGCATTTTGATTTTTTCCATGCCTCTGCCTTTACCTCTGCCTGAGAAAGGATTGTAGCCTATCCCGCGAGTCAAAAAGAAGCTTTCTAATCATCTCGTGCATCCTGTACTCTATGTGCAATGCACTCATCATAGAGATAAGATTGCCTTCACCCAAACTGTTTATATATTGCCATTGGAAGACTCTGATGATCGCATACAGTGGCTGTGCACCTATAAGAACGCTGGTCTGACCTCAGGATGTCTATCTAGTTTAGTCGTGGAGGAGATCTGTGTGCCGATCCGTGCAATGTACGTAGGCTCAATCGCGTGCTTCACTGAAGACGCAGATGCTGCCCTGTCTTGAAAGAGATCGAGGGTATAGATCTAGACCAATTTCAGCAGGTTACACTGAATCATCACTTGCTGGCAGAGAGTCTTAACCGGATCATGCAGGTGATATTACCCGCTGCCAGCGTACCCTGATTCACACATTGGATGCAAACCGGATGGCGGCCATTAGTGGAAACAACCAATATTTGGGCATTTGGGCACAACTCTTGGCCAGGCCCAAGTGTTAAGGAGTATGGAGCATAAAGAAGACAATTAGAGTAAATAGTAGTTCTACTCTTATTTGGAATTGAGGTTCCTAAAGAGGTCATTGAAAAAATGCCTAAAATTGCCTGACGTAATGACCCAAACTTAATTGGATGACTTATAGCAAGTTGCAAGACACAGGGTTGCTTCATGTGGAATGCATGTTATGCCTCACAGTATGTCGCTTTCCAGATGGTCCATGACGTCACTGTATGCTCCAGGACCATGAGTCATTCACCGAAACCATACAGCCCACGAGCTTGACACTGACCAACACAGGCCCGCCAGCTCGAAACTAGGTAGCATTGCCCATGAGCTTGACACTTAGGCAAACCAGGCCCATAAGAGTCCGACACATGGGGGGAGGGGGAGGTCCACAAAGACCTGAACTGAATAGATTAAGCTTTCTGATGTAATACATATATTAATCTCGTGGGCCTTGTTTTCTCGAGTGTCGAGCTCGCGGACCGCACAGCTTGTGGGCCTATTATATTTTATGTCGAGCTCATTGACCTTGTTCATCTAGTGTTTAGGTCACGGGATGTATGACTCGTGGGCTGCGTAACTCATGGGCTGTACGACTCGGGTTGTTTGACTCGTGACGTACATCTGATGAGGTGGGCCTGTTGCTTTCTGGTTAGCATATGTCACCCTTTCATGCAGGTCAAGGGACTTTGCCATATGCCTGTTCACAAACTATTAAGCATCAACCCAAAATATGGTACTCCTCTCCCCACCTTCCATGTTTAAGCGTACAAATTTTGTCCAGTGCAAATTGGATAATGTTGCACATAATTTCATGCAAGCTAGTCTGCATAACTAACCCAAACATAAATATGATATTTGAGGTCACTGCCATCACTGAAGACACGTAAGCTTCATTTCTGAAGTAATTGACCGCTCACATTCCTGAGACCTGTTACTATGAACCAATGCTTTGTGGAATGTGGATACATACTTTGATTATAACGTCAAGGCGTGATTTGTACATGATTAAACATTTAGGATTAAGCCATTGAAGCCAAACGTCAATATTTGCAATCCTACAAATTTTTTTAGTGATATTCTAAAAGTCTGACCTCATATTGTCCTTAGAGGTAAAAGTTGGATATACAGAGGGTAATGACCAATGTTCTGTGGAATGTGGAATGACACTTCTACTGTAGCAGAAAATAATGTTATGCTAATAGCATAATGCATGATTGCACACCAGGTATACAGTTAACCATTGAATATACATCAAATATCAATATTTTGATATTTTGAGGTCATTGACCTGTCACAGTCCTCAGAGGTCAAAGGCACAGACGTGTAAATAATTTCCCTTGATCTGAGGAATAGGAAAACAATTCAGTTGTAACACAAATGAATTTTTAGGACATCGTTATGTTTATCATCAACAAATTGCACCAAATATCAAAATTCTGATGATTTGAGGTCATTGACCTCTGGAGGTCATTAGAGGTCAAAGGTAGAAACCTGTCAAGGATCTATGGAACATGAAGACAATTCCACTGTAACAAAAATGAGTTTTTAGTACATCATTACCATATTTAACATAAATCAATGACGCAAAAATCAATTTTTATCAAATTTTGAGGTCATTGACCTCTGGAGGTCATCAGAGGTCAAAGGTAGAAACCTTTCAGTGTTCTACGGAACATGAAGACGATTCCACTGTAACAAAAATTAGTTTTTAGTACATCATTAACATATTTAACATTAATCAATGACGCAAAATATCAATTTTTATCAAATTTTGAGGTCATTGACCTTTGGAGGTCATCAGAGGTCAATTCGAACTTACCTCCCGATCTTAAAATGAATCTTATAACATGTACTAACACTGGTGAAAGTTTCATGCTTTAGTCAAATTTTGCACAATTTTTCGGCTTATCTGCTCTACTATTTGTACCCATGTACACATAAGCTATCTCCGAACTGGCTTAATGAGAGGTAAGGCAAGGCTTGGTATATTGGCAAGCATTATGTTCACTGCTTTCGTCGAGACAACATGTAATCCTTCCGTTTGTGCAGATTACATGCAATTTGGTTTCTGATATTACGTTGCCTGGAAGTCAAGTATTCATCCTCTAGCAGTATATCCACCTGCCGGAGTTAACTCACAAGTAATGCCGGTTGTCGCTGCACCAATTTTTGGAGTCAAAATGTATGTATATATAACAAATGTCGTTTGGAGTCGCCAATTCACTTAGACAACTCATCCATCTGCTGCGGTAAGTTAAACATAATTTTTGGAAGGTTCGTTGATAATTACATAAAAGTATTGTTGTATGCTTTTAAATCAATTCGTTATTGAGTTTGTGGTGGTAGAATGGCTAATGACAAGTTTGATTGATTGATAGATAGATAGATAGATATATTGATTGAGGCCAATTTAGGCCATTTATTCGGCAAAATAAAACACAAACATATATAATAATGGTATTTACAATGAGAGCCAGGCAGCCTTGAAAGCATTTTGTGCTTGTATTAGGTTGCCTACACAGTTAACATACTATATACTTAAAGGTAGGGGATACCTTTTACAGACCTCCCAAAATGCAGCAAAACATTAAATATGAACCTCAGGGGACTTGTTTAGGCCACTGCTGAGAAATTTGGAAGTCAACAGTTATCTACAATTTGAATAATGCACAAAACTCAACTACTCAGTAGTTCTGTGTGTCAGCCACACTTAAGCCTTTTTGTTGCAGTCTTCTGTATTTGTTTTTAATCTATAAACACAAATCTAAAAGTATAAGAGCTGATGTAATAACATATAGAGTGTGTGGCAAGAATGTATAGAAATGTTTATAAGTTTTGATGAACTTTCTTCACAAAATATACATGATGGACACACATGCAGTGTATGGGTCTGCAAAGGTAGCCTAGTAATGTACTGGAATTTACCGTGAGCCCCGAAAAAAATTCAATTGAAAATCTAACGGTCAATGAAAATGTACTAAATGTTACCTTCCACTTTCAACACTTTATGGGAGTTTCTAAAATGATACTCTCTTCAACATATCACTGTATTTATACAACTCTTCATTTGAGGCATGCAAATGGGATTCCCTACCTTTAACAATAGCAATTTACAAATGATTTTGTGTGAAATGAAGTAGATAAACCAAACACCATCACATCAATATATACGTACATATTATATGCACTCATACACACACACACACACACACACACACACACACACACACTAAACACACACACACATGCAGTATACATAAGGACAGAAGACAGGATAGATAAAAGAACATTGTCTACTCAGTCATAGCTAACTGTTAAAGAGAGAGAGAGAGAGAGCACTTCAATAAGCACTAAACCTAGAGAAAGTAACATTGTGCTTTATTTCAAAGCAGTACTTATCAAATTCCATTCATTTACACCGGTGAACCTAATAGAGTGGGATCGTACAGTCAAACGAGTAAAAGGATGCCGTAAATTACTTCGAGGACGAGTGGAATACATGTGAAAAATGCAATGACAAAATCTTTAATTTGATAAACAATAAACAAGGTTATGCACTTATGTTATCTTTTTACGTATTTTGATCTTTGTTCAATGTACAAAATTAAACAATTGAGTATCTGGATATAAGAACGACCCAAGTCCATGGAAGATCATTTCGAGTAAACTTAAAAAAAAACCCTTCATATCTTTATTATTTGTCCAATAATATTCTTCTCAACTGTGATGGGAAGGCAACATTGTATACACAAATTCTAACATATCTTATTATAACAATTAACATTTATATTAATTGTGGAGAGGCCATTTTTTTTTTTTTTTTGTGATGGACTTGGGTCGTTCTTTGAATCATATGGACTTGGCTCGTTCTTTGAATCGTATAAAGTATAGGCTGCTGTATTAGAATGAGAGAAGCGTTGAGAGAGGGCGCTATAATATGACTGTAAAAATGACCCAAGTCCTGGACTTGGGTCATTCTTACATTCATATAAGTTTTCACTCATTCATTTCAGGCACTTCCGGGGGTAATTAGGATTTATCATTTATACATAAGATGAGTCCATGCATAAGCTACAATTTCCCGTGCTAAACTGTATTTGGCCAAAAATTGGACTTGGATCGTTCTTATATTCAGGTCTTCAATTGCATCTGGATTTACTGCTTTATTTCCGAGAACGGTTTCACGTCCAATCCTGGACCCTTCATCAGCTCGTCTGATTTGATGACGGGAAGGGGTCGTTGCCAATCGGTGCAGATGCACTGCCGACGTTATCGTTCGGAGTCAGTCGTCGAGGAACAATTAAAGGTCGGTAGTACGTCTGCGCCAACCGACAAAGACGCCTTCCTGCCATCAAATCAGACGAACTGATGGAGCGTCCAGGATGGGACGGACGTGAAACCGTTCTGAGAAATAAAACAGTAAGTCCAGATGGATTGATTTAATTTTGTACCTTTACTGAACGTTACGTGGATGAATCAGAACTTACAGGAATTGACTGTATTTTGTTATAATTTATGCATAATCTGGACGTTATCTGGCCTAAAAAACGGATTTATTCAAATTCACTGGTACGTGCTAACCGGCAGTGGCTGTAAACAAAGTCGGATTAAAAGCAGATGATGGCTTATATTATTTTGGAGTGCAAATCCTATATTTCTATCTCTTTACGGCCATGGTGGAAACCCCCTGGTGTGTCACATTATTCTGAGACACCAACGCATTTATGCCAAGGGAAAACATTTTGTTTTTCAAATTTATGCAATTTTCATAGATTTTTGTTAAGTTTGACATGTAGTGAGCAAAGTTGTAGAAAAAATGCAAATCTTTGCTTTGATGTAAATTGTATGGCAAATCAATGACTCTTTTTCTTTCAAGTGACCAGTAACTACATTGTTGAACAGGCTTGACTTCTGTACACAAAACAGTGACAGAAAATTAAAGGTCCAGTTTACCTTTGAGAACAGTGATTTAAAACAAATTTCAAGATATCACCTTTGATACATATGTGTACATCTGTTGTATCACAAAACATCCTAAAATATAAAATTTTTGCAATAAATCCTAAGATATAAGGATATATCAGTATTTTTCTCAGTAAATCATAAATGTAGACGGTTTAGTCAGGAAGCATTCTTATTATAACTATTGTTCACATTTTGTGTATTTAACAATACTTAACATCGATTATATGGATTCAAATTTATACAGTGGTTGTTTCTATCCCTAACTCACATTTTAGAACTATTTTAAAGCACTAATGCTGGGTTTTAGTTTCATCTGCAAATGGTAAATTATGCCTTTAAACTTTACATGCAAATCCAATAGGGAACACTGCTTGCTAGTCAATAATAGATTATGAAGAGCTTTCAACCAAAATGCGCTAAATCCATTGAAAAATGATGGATTTAGCGCCTTTTGGAAGCAAGCTCTGCGGTAGTTGGCGATTTATCAATCGGTTTGGGCGGGTTTGTGCTTTTGAGCAGAATATGCGAAGTTGGTATACCCCGTCGACTGAGTGGGGCATGCATATAGAGAGCTAGATGTACATGGACTTACTGGTGACTATCCCCGCGTTCACATTGTCCCCCGCGTCGCGGGGACAGCCTCAAGAGATCTTATCTTTTTTACGACTGACCGTTCACATTGGTATCTCATCTGTCCCCGAGCTGTGGGGGCAATTGGGGCTTGGGGCGAGCTCTGCCAGGCATAGCGCATGCGCACATTTGATGACCACAGCTGGACGCTATCAATTTCGCCCCAAGGTCGCTCTCCCCTCCAAATCTTGTCCCCGTACCCGACTTGATTCGCGGGGACGAGGGGACAAGTCCCAGCGAGCGTTCACATTATGGTTTTGGAGGAGAAAGTCCCACAGCTCGGGACTTTCCCCGCGGCGCGGGGGACAATGTGAACGCAGAAAGTGTGCGTGTATATTATGAATGTGTAAGCCCAAGAAATAATATCATGTAACGAAACATAAGGTTTGAGATAAGCATTTGGTTTCACTTTCTGGTGTTCTTTTAATTAAATAGGTTTTATTTCCGGGACTGATGTTTCTCCGTTTCAGCAGCCTGAGGGAGTCGGTCGAATCCACCCGAAGACCCGGGACATAGCAGTCATCAGCAGCCATCGTTCGGATGAACGTCAAGGTCACTTCACAGCGAAGTCATCACACCATTACAGGGAGACCTTTATTCCGGCCCCAACCCCGAACTCAACCAGGTTTAAGTATGTTGTTGTCATGTGTGCGTGAGTGTGTTTCTTTGGCCCATGGGGACATCGTGACAAGAGCTCATTGGTTGATTGCATTTAAACATCGGATTTATTTATCATAATGCCAATCAGCCATTTCCAGACCAATTAGTAAAATAATATGCACAAGTTACATTTTCATAGTGGGGCACGCAGAAGGTTGATACAGAGACTCCGAAGATTTATGATATGCATTCAGTATGATGGGGAACATAATAACCCGCATTAAGCTTGGGATTATTGTACCATTATTATAATTATTGTAGTGATCCATTTCTAACGTTAAACCGTATGTTCCCCACCCCAACCCCGCAAAAAAGAAAAAAAAAATACAACAGGACCCTCCGCCACGATTATAGTGAATCAATCCAAATAGAATTTCACGAAATGAAACTACAACCTATTACCCATATCTTGCAAAAATCCCCATCCAATTTTCTTTAGTGGTCAAAGAGAAATAAGGATCTTTGTAGAGCATTTCAGGAATCCCTTCCCTCCCAGTTTGTCATTTGTATTCATAGTTCCAAGAGCAACCAAGTGCTAAACTTGGAAGAATCAGACTCATGACATGCTTTACCACGATCCACATTTGTCTGTGACCGCTTAACCCAATTGAATTGGGTTTAAAAAAAAAAAGAAATATAGGTAAGATGCTATCTTAGATGCTACTTAGACCCTGAATTAGCATTCAAACAGTTTATTCATATTGGAAATTACCACTGCGGAAATGCGATTGTATTTTCTTCTTTTTTTTGGGGGGGGGGGGCACATACTGTATGTTTGACATCGTACGAGTGATGCAAAAGAAAGAATGATGCAGTTACCATGGTTACAAACAGTTACAATTCTTCTCATTTCACTTTTAGTATGCTAGTCCGTTTGTTTCGTTGATTGTCCAAACAATACGTGTTCCTTGTCTAAATCAATGTAGACCCTCACCAGGGCCGTGAGATTGTGTTTGCCGGCCTATGTACAACGTATGTGAATAATTATGTTTCTGTGTTTGCTAATAATTATTTGCAATCTTCCACCCGTCAATTTGTTCCCAGAATGAACTGATGCCCTTGATTGTTCTGGATTGTGCTGACTTTTCCCCCTTCAATTCATCATTGTATTCTTTTCTCTCTAAACAATCAAGGGATGTATTTGACTGCTTTCAATGTTATCAAAGCAGTGAATTGTACAAACACGCCTACAAGAACGTCTTTTGTTGTTGTTGTTGTTTGTTTTTCAAAAGAGTTCAATCGGAGGAAAAACAAATATGTGACCGTGTATCACAAAACGATCTTTCTTCTACAACATTCTTTACTTTGGAATCATAACATGAATGGGAAAGTGTGTTTTTACCTCTTTTTCTGCAACCCTTTTTTTTTGGGGGGGGGGGGGAGTAGAATGATTTCATGAAATCATTTGCATATTCTTCACTTTCAAGCCTAATAACTTTTGAAAGGATAATGCTACTGCTTTGAAAGTTGGCACTAATCATGGACAGAATATGATGATAGAACTTGCTCAATTTTAGCATAATCTGATAATCCCTTCATTGTTGATGCTCCAGTGGTTTGCATCCTGTGTTTTGTCCCTTTCATCACACAGCTAGCACGGCTTTGTAAAGATTAAGTGCTTGAATAGACCCTGTACTTTAGAGCCTCTTTTTTCAGTTCACACTTTTCCTGAGTGTGCTTTCTATCCAGTATCTAGATAGGTTAGGGGAGTCCATATGAATTAATTTATATATCATTTTAAAGCTTAGAGTCTGCTCTTTCAGAATCCGTCCATAACTGAACATCCATGTCTGGACTTTTTGTTTGTTTTGTGATGCATGGTCACATATGAGTTTCTCTCTTTTTTTTTTTAATCGTTGTTATCTCTGCCAAGGAAACAATAATAAGTTGTAAACGGTTTTGAATGAAGCTTGCAGGCAGAGCTGGTGATGGAGTAAGATTGTTGTGACTCTACCACCTTGACCTTAGCAGTCCTGTTTATTCGACGATTACTTATTCGATTCCAGTAGGTTCCTAAGTAAGTATGGAATTTAGATTCCTCTTTTATAGAGGCAATTTAGCATATCCTTGAATTTTCGTTTGTATCAAAACTGATAAGAAAACTCAGACACTGATGACACACTTTCGTTTCATTTGCTTTGCTACCAGTTTATATTATAGGACAAACGCCGCTCAAGGAAGCCATGGTCATGAATCGACACACACTCGCAGTCTTTACGCTCCTTACGCTGCTCCTGTGGGTGGTGGAACTCGCATTCCAGAATGGATTTACCAGAGGGGTTACTAAAAGCTGCTCGCCCAGTGAAGACGATAAATTTTGGGAGTTGAAAAACCAGACATTGCGAGTAAACGTCCTACCCTCAAATCAACAGCCGCATGTCGAATTTTTCGGAGCATTCAAGATCCTCTCTACGGTATCAGCGAGATGGATTATCATTAAGAGACCTTAATACTACCGTTGCATCTCTCAGAGCGAATGGCCTGTCCTCCAATTACCGCCGCTATTCGAATTTCTTGGAGCATGCAAGGTCATCTCTGCAGTATCAGGAAGAAGGATTATCATCAAGAGACCTTAACACTACCGTTGCATCTCTCAGAGCGAATGGCCTATCCCCCAATTACCGCCGCTATTCGAATTTCTTGGAGCATGTAAGATCATCTCTGCAGTATCAGCAAGAATGGTTACCATCAAGAGACCTTGATATGTCCGGCGCTTCTCGCAAAGACCTTTACCCCATTGTTACCAACTTTATTGTACCGAAGGCATTTGCAAAACTCCAGTGCGTAAGTCAGGTGCATGTCTGGAGCAATAACAGAGTGAAGGACACTGGGCACTACCCTTGCCCAGGACTGGCTTGCGGTATCCGACTGGTGGTGGATACCAGAATCGACCACTTTCACAGGAGCCACGCCGTCATACCGCGTAGTTTATCGGGCCGGAACTGGGGTAAGATGCTGCGAGTGCGACCTCCTGGACAGAAGTGGACCTTCTTTTCCCACGAGAGTCCTGCGAACACCATGCGAGATATCGTTCCTCCCAGAGAACTATTGGGAAATAGAACGTATGATTATTTCATGACGTATCGGTCTAGAGAGTCCCACTTATACGGTATGTTTGGATTCTTTGACCCCAATCGAACTTCAATCGCGGAAAAAGTCTCTGTGAATTGGGCTGCCGGCCGCACGCGACAGGTTGCTTGGTTGGCCTCAAGTGTAACGCCCCATCTAATCACTGGAACCGTCACAACTTCGTAAGAGAACTGGTAAAATTTCTCGACGTAGGTATGCTTGGCAAGTGCGGTGACAGACAGGAGGGCTGCCCCTATGGGAAAGACTCTCAGAAATGTAAGAATGTCCTGAGGAACTTCAAATTCTACCTGGCTTTAGAGAACAGTGAGTGTAGAGACTACATTACAGAAAAGCTTTGGAACAACGCCTACCTGCAGACCTGGTATCAGTGGTCTTTGGACCTCCCGGGAAAGATTACGAGAGTGTAGCGCCCCCTAATTCCTTTATCCATGTACAGGACTTTAAGAGTATGAGACAACTTGCAAACTATATCATCCTCCTGGATAAACGGGACGATCTATACAACCGATAGTTTGAGTGGAAGAAGATAGGATCAGTTTACTGGACAACAGAGCAGTGGCTTTTGCAGTCGGCGCAGCTTTGTCAGGTCGTTGCAAAACTTCTGGATGATGAGGCCGCGGAGGAGGCAGGCTCATACCAAGCTGAAGCTTTGCCCGATTTTGGGTCTTGGTGGACGGATTCTTGCTTGCGCGTCCCGAAATTCCCCATCGAGGTCTAATGATGACATAGGTTCATAGGGGCTCTAGTAAACACAGCAAAGACATAACAATTTACGAACCGACAGTCGCCGGTAAACAGTTAATGACGAAATGTGCACAACGATTCACTGTGACTTGAATCGTCATCAAATTAGTTTTCCTAGATCTGTTTAAACATTGTTGCAGAGCCTTGACTCTGATAAAAAGGAAAAAAAAAAAGATGGTTAAGATTTTTCGGCTTTATAATGTGTATGTGTACAATACTGTCATCTTACATAATTTTAAATGCTCCTTCGTTGTGTACAGAAAAACACGCGCGCACACACACACACACACACAAAGAACCAAACACGTGGGCGGCTTTATTTCCTAAAGTTTATGAGGTACAGAAGAAGAAGGAGAATATAATAAAAAAGAGGTTATCGGTATACAAGATCCGTGTATAATCTTGGACGTGTGCGCAGTGCTGGGATAAGATATTGTACTGACAAGTGGTCTTCCTTTATGTATACCTTTTTACTTTCTCATTGACAATAGATACGAGCCGCGACGCGAGAGAAGGGCCCCTAGGAAGTAAAATACCGAAACTGAGTTTTCACCGTCACAATGAAGAATGAATACTGACGTATTTAGATGTGCAAAGCGTTTTCTGAGTTTCCACTCATAACTGCCCCAATTATGAAATTTAAAATAAAGTATTTTGCCCAAATCCTGTCACTTACAGCTGTATACGCATTTTACAGGCACGCGCGTGAGTCATGTACGTGAAACTATTCCCCTTTAACAGCTCATAGTCCCAAAGTTTTGGCCCGTCTCTCATCTAGCCTTTTGCAAAGGCAGCTCGCTATAATTTGAGGACACGCACACGGTCACAGCTCGCGCGCTGTCACAGTGTCTGTGTGCGTGTCCTCAAATTATAGCGGGGCTGCCTTTGCAAAAGGCTATCTCTTACCAAAGCTGGTGTCTTTCCGTTCAAGTCTTAATAATATGAATGATATGATTGAGTATTCTATGAAATCATCGGTGTCATGACAACATTATGATTAATATCATTTGTATTTCAAATTGTGAATGAATTTGGCCTTTTGTAAAAAAAAAAGAAAGAAAGAAAAAGAAATGCATGATATAGATATATCGGAAATGACAACAGAGTAAATCCGATTTAGGAGTGGATAATGTGTATGTGCGTGTGTAATTATGTGTAAACTGGCGTGTATGCTCATTTCATGTTTGTCTGTCTGTCTCTGTGTTTGAGTATATTATATTTGTGTGTGTGAGTGGTAAGGCAGGAAGAAGATGATGGGTCATGTTGTTTGTCGTGCATGTCAAATGGAGAAAATAATCATGAAAATAATGTTTGTTTGTGTTAAACTTTAATACTATGTTAAGTTATTGTGTTCCCATGGAACACTATGTTGTTTTTCTTGTTGTTGTTGTTGTTTTTTTCACTGAGATATTTACTATTCCACATCAAAGATACCTACACAAATAATACAGTGAGTATTTCTAACACACCATTTTGAAGAACGGGCAATGAATCATCGTTAACCTGACCATCATATCTCACATATAAAGAAAACAGGTTTAACGGACAGCATTTATCATTTTTTTTAATACTTGCAGCTTATGATTATTTCTTGCAATGATTTTGTCGTTGTTATGATATTACATCATGCTTCCTTTACATAAATCAAAATGATGTATTATTCGCTTTAATTTCATTTCTTAAAAGCCTAGTAATGCACTTCAAAGCAAATTGTTAATACTCCCAAAACCAAATGATTCATTTTCCCTCGTAAATGTAATTTCAATACCCGCATTATATTAATTCTCTTACTTCAGCCGACAATCTATCCACGTGTTGACACCCACCAGAAAGAAGCGATAGAGCTTCAACGTATAAAGCAAACATTCTGTCCTGACAATCAACCCAATTCTATTCAACATCTTATGTGTATATAGAATTATTCTATTGTTTTTTCCTCTGTATGTGAAGGTGAAGGTCTATGACAAAGCTGTATATTCTAAAGATTTACATGCTCGAGTGTTTGGCTATGATATACGGCTGAAGTGAAACGAACAAGGTCATTCTTTGAAATGAATACAGTCATGTTTGTACAAGCCTTACAGCGCATCCAGGCACTGTTACACGTTCAAGATGTAATGTGTTTTTGCAACCCGTAACCGTGTAGCAATAAAAGTGTTTATATAAAACGTAATTATAGTCTAGGATGGAATTGATGATGATTGATGATTTGTTTGTTGTTGTTTTTTCACCCTTGTTTTTACATTAACATTACAGAAATATAGTGGAAATTGATGTCAGTGGGGCATTTCTACTCCGATCACACATTCATTTTGAACATACATGTGAAAAACACAAACACGCATACACACATGTTTACAAAGAAGTACACTGCATGCAAATGCAAACAAAACTGCGAGATACATATTAACACGTATTTTCAAGACATTATAAAGATCAAGTAAATAAAAACACATAAATAATTGTAGCCACATGTACCATGTGAAACTTGTTGGAGTAAGCTTTTTTGTTTTTGCACTTGAGACACTCTTCCCATACCTCTTAATGGATTTCAACTCCATCAAAAAACAATACATAATACAGCGTAGATAATAATGGGACTCCAGAAAGATGAATGCAATTTCTACCCAAAGCAGACACAGAATGAAGTAGTCTACATGTAGCATTGAAAAAAAAAAATAGAATACTATGCACCCTAACTTTTTCCAATGCGAAATAAAAAAGAAAAGAAAAACGAGGTAAAGTTAAATATTAGGAGATAACATTATTTTCTCAGTAAACCGTAACCGTAGACAATGCCCATATGTCCCATGTAAGCAAGTTTTGTTGGTTTCTTTATGGTAGACCAGCCTACATTCTGTATGTATGTTTCCATTTCAAGTATCTCTCTCTCCTCTCTTTCTCTCTCTCTCTCTCTCTCTCTCATATTCAATATTAGCTGCTCTTCAGTTACTTTTTCCCCCACTAAAGATAGTGAGGTTTGTCCTATTGCATAGGTATGTTCAATTTCTATTTCTTTTCACAAAATTATATACAGCGTCATACGCCATATCGCATCTATCAGTTTGTAAATCCGGTAATCTGTTATCATCGTGTTTAAAATACAAGTACTGAGCAAAGAAAAGAAAGGAGAAACGAGCAAAGCTCTTCACTCTGTGGACAACTATGTATTTATTACCATCTCTCCGTCGTTTGGTCAACATCGAAAGCAGTTACAACTATGCAGCAATTACGGGAGAAGCACACGATATTTCACAATAAGTATACAATGGCCAGAACACCAATGATAGATGAATGTTAGCTTTGAGTGATAAGACATACGGAGTATTATCCGGAAAATACAACAAATGGATTGCACGATGATACAAGGAAGAAGAATGACACGTGCATGGTATAAAGTTTATTATCTCGTGAGAGATATTGCAGTATATAGAGAAAGTGAGAAGAGCATAGTCTGTAAGATACATGTATATGATTTTAGTGTGCCTACAGTATGGACAAGTGAGACTGCGAACACATCTTTCTTTCACGATACAGCTTTAATACTGCTATCAGGGTTTGATTCAATACAAATGTACCACACCAAATCTTTAATATAGCTGATAATAGTATCTTTTACTAGTACTTTCTAGATATTGACAGAAGCATTGTGTTACAATAATGTCTCCTGCTTAATACCGCAACGGTTTTAGGTTTTTGACATGTTGATGTATTGTTTGTAGCAATTAATTTTTCTTTTCGATTTCCTTGAATATTCACATATGATCGATGTATATTTTGTATTCATACGGAGCTTGATTCGCGTAGTGTAGTGCACCATCAAGTGGTAAACAGATAATCATAGTGACGCACTGATATGATTCTTTCTTTAGACCTAAATGAAAATCTGTTCATCTTCTTGTAGCTGACACTGATATCTTTTCTATCAGTTTATTTTTCTTGTTTTTTGCGAGAATAAGCTTGCATTTTTTGAGACGTATGAAACATTTGTAACACAATGGCTATCTTCCTATTATAGCAAAACATAAAAGTCACATTAGATCACATCTTGTTAACGACGTCAAAACACTCTAGCGCCATCTTGAGTTCTTAGGCAGGACAGTTGGTCTCGTCATTGGAGCAGTCGATGACACCGTCGCACTTGAAGCCGTGCGGGATGCACTTGTTGTCACTGCACGTGAAACCATCGCAAGCTGCATCAAAGAACAAGAAAAGAGAGAAAAGAAAACAATTGAAAGCAGGCTCAACTGCCACACAATCTGACAAGCGTATGCAAAGAGCTTATAACGAGTGTGCTGGAGAGGAGAAAAAAAAATCTCTTGGAGTACAATATTATGTACACGCTTGTAGTGCGTAGTGTGTGTCATTAAGCGTGTGTGTGTGTGAGTGTGTTTGTGTGTGTTTGTACGTGTGTGCGTGTTAACCATAAGATATTGTGCAGTACTATCTCTTCCATGAACTGAGAATGAACTTTAATGTTTATAATGTATGACTTCAACGCAAACAAAAAATGAATGAAAAAAAATGATTACATAAAACATACATTTTACCTCTTTGCACTACCGGAAAGTTTAAAGTAGCCAAAATGATGAACGACTTTGCTACTTCTTTATGTTGAAAAGGTAGTGTTGTTTGTCCTTAGACGATTACCAAGACCATCGAAAGCAGAAGAAAAAGAATACCAGAAGTGTTTGCTGTCAAGCGAAGGTGTCACCAAAGATAGCTAGACCAATTGACAGATGGAAAGATAAGTAGGTATAGATAGATGGATGGTATATAATAATATAGAAAAATAGGAAGATAGAAGTGTCATTTACACAGACAAAATAGCGGGATGTCGAACGCGATCAAAATACCTATTTTTGCTTTTTGTTTCTTTTTCCGACAGACAGAGATACCCTGCTATTTGCCAATCGCAATTAACTTCTCGGCCACTGACACTGCCCATTCCTGAAATCTAAAGAAATGGTAATACTTGCCCCAGTGTTCTTGTGCCGTTTTGAAAAAAAAAAACGGGATAAAACATCTCAATATTATTTTTCCAGTGCTAACACACTCATCGGGTTGCAAATTATCGCATAAAAAATGATTGCAAAATGATTGCAAAATTTGTTTGGATTTTGATCGCGATGCTGATCACACTTTAAAATGAGAATTGTCCAGAACTGGCAAAAAGAAAAAGAAAAAAAGAAAAGAATCTCCAAGGTAGATGCAAATCTCCAGACTTGTATCTTGCTAAAATTCGCGGCAGCGTGAGTTCTACAAAGAGATAGACAGAATAGATGAAGTGTGTGTGTGTGTGTGTGTGTGTGAAAGAGAGAGAGAGAGAGAGAGAGAGGGAGGCGGAGGTCGATGACTCACGACAATTCTGCTCGTCCGCTCCATCGTTGCAGTCCGCCGCTCCGTCGCACACCCACTGCGGCTCGACGCAGCCGAAATCGTCGCTCACGCACGGGAAGCAGGCGGGGAGCTCGGCGTTGTCTTGTGCATGATCCAACGTAGCTTCACCCTCTATCATGTAAAGGAAACAAACAAACATACGAATATACTATGCAAGGAAAGTTACATTATACAGGATTGTTTATGGCATGCAAAGGTACCACGTGACATTGATCAACTTCGTTACGGTTCTAACACGGGGACTCGCCCAAGCTATAAATCAGCGTTGATAATATACTTTGGTACATGCACTTTCTCACCATTCTAGCAAATATAACTTCCATGGTTTTTGCCTGGGCCTTCATAGCCTCAGTAAAATTAAACCTATTGACAATTTATAGGCTAGTTTATGCAATATTGCCCTGCCTATTTTTCGAAATACTGCAGTCAAGATCATGTACTTAGTAGACAACAGAAAAAGAAATAGATAAAATAATCTTATAAACATCATATGTTTTTGATTACTCATTTTATCATTTTTAGAAATACACAAAATCTATATATCCCGTAGTGTTAAATACGCATGTTTTTGACAAGGACCAATCCAACAAATTTACCGATTTGCTGGCAAAGAGGGCAGCAAAGAGTAACGCATTAAACTATACAGCGTCAGGAGCGAACCAGTCTAATTAGCAGTTGCCATGGTGTTATTCAATTCACGCAAAGCTTCTGCGCTGCTTAATTAAAAGCAATTTAATGTTCTTGTTTGCCGAAGCAAGCATGCGTGCATTAATGAAAACCGCTTGAAGTTGCGCCCAATGATTGGACATGATGAAGACGGGCGTATTACCAAGAGGCTACACGGATGACATATCAAGAATCGCTCTTCTGCAGCAGACTGCGTTATATTCTACGAAATACATGTACGCATATTCTACGAAATACGCATAAATATCTATTAGGCACTAAGGACGCTGCGATTGCAAATCCTTTTGTCATCTTCCACTCAGTTCCTACACTGGCCAATACAGAAATCCTTGTCAGATTCTCAAAGGCTAAGTCTGAGTTCTATCAACTCATCTATAAATGCTCAAAAGGCATGATGGAGATAATTATTACGAAGTAATAGTCGTTATTCATATTCGTAGATTTATTTCATATACAACCTATGGGTATTCATATCATCATAGGCTTACCTTTTTTTTTCCATCCAAACATGTTGTATGTATGATATAAGGAAGAGAGAAAGATAGTACGTATTTTCTTCATTTCTACTTTTTTTTTTACGTATACGTATACATATCATATCACACACACACACAAACACACACACACACATACATACAGGGTCGCATCCAGGAATTCCGTAAAGAGGGGGCGCGTTTACAAAATTAAAGGGGGGGGGGGCGCACCCTCCCCCTTTTTTTCTTGTTATTTCTTTTGTTTCAACAAAAAATGAAAAAAAAAAATAAGGGGGGGGGGGGGGGGGCTTACGCCCGATGCGGTCCTCCCTGGATCCGCCACTGCATATATAGAGAGAAATGGGTGTAAGGGATAGACATATGAATAGGGGGATATAAGCAAAGATACATAAAATCACATAGCGAGGCAGAGAATACAACGTGTAACTGCACTGAAAGTCAACGATTCAAAATGGAGCAGCAACAATGTTTATACGATATTAGGTTACACATCTAGAGTGGGTAATTAGCCACAAATGGCCATATCAAAGTATGAGAATAGATTTAGTCTGAACAGGGAGGTGTTTTGGCGAGAGAGCCAATTATCTCCTTTGTCTGAACAGTATAATGTATACGTGTGTCTGTGTGCACGCGCGCATGTGTGCGTGTGTGTGTGTGTGTGTGTGTGTGTTTATGATTGCGCACTGGTGGGTATGTTGTTGTTTTGGTTGATGTCTAGTGCATATATGGGTGTGTGTGTGTGTTGAGGGAAGGCTACGGGGGTATGTTAGTGGGGAAATAGGTGGGGATGGTTAGGGTTATAGGTAGATGTAGTTAGGTTAGAGTAGAGTAATGGTTAGCGGGGAAATAGGTGGGGATGGTTAGGGTTAGGTAGATGTAGTTAGGCAATGGTAGAATAATGGTTAAGGGGTCAGGCAGGAATACGGTTTGTTTTGATGATATACACATATGGTTATTTTGTGCTTGTACGGGGGGGGGGGAAGGGGTGGTTGATAGGTTAGACAGAAAAAAAAAATGATGAGTTTTGTTCGGTTAAGTAAAGAATGCTTTTTTTAAATATGTTTTAGGAACTGCTGTCTTCTCAAGAGAGTGTAAGAGAATTTATATAATGAAGTGGATATTGAGCAATCTGATCAAGTTGATCAAGATTTTTCTTTCCCTTTAAGAGTTATACTCTATCTGATATATTTATGTACATAGTGTGTGCTCTGCCAAAAAAAAAAAGAAAGGAAAAAAAAGGAAGGAAGTTAAGTGAAAAAGTGATTGAGTAGCACACATTTCTTAGTCGGTGTGTGAGTGATAAGGCACATTCGGATTGGCTTGATTAGGCTGATCAAAATAGCTGAAATATATCTGAGATATATGCAGTTTTTATGTCATTTCTCTTATAAAAACAGGGTATGATTTGGTAAAAAGAATCAAATATATCGTACTGTATGTTTGAAAATGATTTAGCAGCACAAGAAAGAAGAATACAGCTGCTTTCTTTTTGTGTTGGTGGACGTATCAATTTTATTGTTAATATGGATTTCACATTGAATGAAACTCAAATAAAAGAATAGTATTAAAAAAAAGTGTGTGTGTGTGTTTGTGTTCGTACCTGTGCAGATATCCATGCATAGTATAAATGTGTAAAAAATGGATTTCGTTTTCGGTGAAATGAGTCATGATGAAAGACTGACATTACTGGACATTGTTTCCGTGTAATGCAATATGTCTTTCTATTTTTTTTTTTTTAATGTGAATGTGAATGTCACTTCTGTGGCATTGGACGGAATTCGAATAAGAAATTACAAAAAAGATAATGTATATGTGGATATGATTGATGTTTTAGAGTTTGTTTGAATAATAATGAGCATTAGAATATATGAATGTGTGTGTGAAAGTGTCGTACTTTTAATAAAGGGATAGTTTTGGTTGAGATGGAGATTCAAGTTTAACTTTTGCGAGAAACCAAATCAGAAAGCCAATTAGAAACCACTTATGAAATATTAAAGAGCAAATAGAGCATTCAATTCTGAAGGAAATACAAGTTTATTTTCTGAAAGTCGGTTTTGAAATGGCTGACATAATATCCAAAAACAAAGAGGTCCTGATAACGGATTGGTCCCACGTTTTATTAGGACGACTTTGTTTTACTTTGTTGTATTATATCCTATGAAATAATTTTTTGATTCCTCTAGAAATTATATTCTGTCCAACATCTTAATGAGTGGTTTCCGATTATCATGAAAAAAAAAATACAAACTTAATTTAAATCCTCATCTCAACCGAAACTACTGTATATACCCTTTCATATACTGGTATGCTTATGTGTGTAGTGAGACGCGAACAAAAATCCTGACAAGCATGACGGTACGATAGGCAATTGTGATTACGAGTATGTTTTTTTTTTTTTTCTCTCTCTCTGCCGAGAATGTTTGATATCCTCTTTAATAGTTCGGTTTTAAAAGCAGGTCTGCTGGAGCAATCATAGACACATTATTACGCGACTGATCGGTTAGGATTCCGGAACTATACCTTGGGTACCAATATTGTTTCCCTGAGATATGCGGCCGGTGATGGCGGTGGTGGTGGTTAGCCGATTGAAAGGGGGAAGATTAATTGCGAAGCTGTAGGGTCATTGATATTAGCCGAGAGGAAATTGACAAAGAAGCCCGGTTTCGAAACCAACGGTGACTCTTCTAGTCAGCTCACGGAGAACGGTAGCTATGGAGCAGACGTTCGCAGTGTGTGTGTGTGTGTGTGTGTGGAGGGGGTGGGGATCGATTCGAGTTTATAGGGCAGAATTCTTTTGTTGTTGTTGTTGCTGTTTCTTAAAATCTGTTTAGGGTTTTCTTCGAATAAAAACATGCAAATTCAGAGTCATACACAAAGCAGGAGTCTCCCTGTAGAGCGTCTATTATCGATTAAATCGAGAGTAATAATTATGTTCAAACTATGAATAGATTATCTCCGTCCTCATCATCTGTCATTATATTTTCTCTTTTGTAGTAGAAAAAAGCGAAGGAAATGTGACTCAAATTAGCGGGTCGAAATATGATTATGCTTCTAGAGTGTATTCCTTTTATTTTACACATTTTCAGTCAGGTAAAAATCCACGAAATATTAACACATTTTAAATAAAGAGTTGGTGCAATAACAATTTGTTACGTGACAACATGTCATTAACCATTTCCATGCCACTGAGTCAAATTTGTGCGCAAAGTTCACACACAATGCTACGGACGGGAAATAAATCAGTCACATAGAGGGTTAATGATAGAAAACGAAGTGTTCCTGTTTGTTCGACGCAGGTTTTATCTGCAGAAATTTGGTAAGCCCGACTATGTTAAAATGCTTCTCCAATCTATGGATCGAATTACTATACTAGTAGTACATTGTATTGGATCTGTTCTCGGCGTCCTCTTTTCTCGAATCCTGCCCGATCCACTTTGATTGTCAAAGGGATTACACTGTCAGCATTCTCAAAGGGTACGGTGCTAGAGCTACATCACGTTAGAAAGTGGCACTCATGGACACCAGTCCGTTAGACAGTAGCACTCTTGTATACCAATATTTTATTGGTATCGCCTGAGCTGCCGTATAGCAAAGGTCGACATGCATGGTGAACATCCATGGAGAACAAAATGAACCTTTTGTCGCCTCTTGGCCGCCTAATACAAGGTAATCTGTGAGGGTGCGAAGGACCTTTCAGCTCTCATTTGTGTCGATAATGGATACACGTTTGCCTTAAGGGTACTCGTTTACCCCAAGGATATATCACTTATGAGAAGGATTTGGGTATACAGCTTTTGGGGATTTATGCGTTCTCCTCTGAAAAAAAAAATGGTGACATGCAGATGAAGACTACTACTCATTTCATCCTTAGATTGGTAGACATATAGGTGGTGCTGTTGATCGATGTGATCTGCTTTGCTCTTTTCCCCAGAAGTTTTGTATATGTGTGTGTATTAACGTATGTATCATAGGGCCTACATATACATGAATTAAAACGTGTGCATGTTTTTATGTATGTAGTACATACATTCATACATGATACATAATACATATATAAATATAATTTATACATATAATACATAAATTTATTCATTTCAAATTATGTAGGCCGCATTTTGTATTCTAACTAAAATGTCCCTACATATTTATGACCGATCTCAGTTGTTTGTAAAATCGTAGTGTTTTCCCTATCTTTTTTTCCCCTGTGATTCTGGTTCTAAATAAACTCATGTCAAGTGAGCCTTAAACTGACGCTATCCCAATTTTAAATCAAAACAACAATAAATTGACGAACCAAAGTGATATTGAACTCATAATGCCATGAGTAAACATGATTCTGAATATCAAACCGCAATTTTTCTTTCGACGTTATGCTCCCCCTCCCAAAAAGGAAAACCAAACAAATAGAGAAAGTTATGAATAATATACCTGTCACTCTTATACACAATGGCGATCGAAAAGCGGTTTCCTCAGAGCATAATCAGCCATGCATTATTTATAGAGGGACATATATACAGTAATGGTATTTTGTGGAGTCAAGCTTGAGTTGGGCATATGCTACAGCGGTAAAAGTGTACACTGTACAACTAAGTGGTTTTCAATAATTGTTAAGGGATTTGGTTACACAAGTGCCATGCATTGAAATGCTCAACTTGTATATAGCCTTCGTTCTGTTCAGTTTTGTTAATTGCCTTTCTCAGTCATAAGGGGCGAAGATGTCACTGTATATTATCCGTTTGAAATTTATTTTAATTTTCGATTGTAATAAAAAAAAAGAAGAAGGCACCCCCCCCCCCAAACAGCATGAACAGACCAGGGCAGAAATCTGAAAGTTCAGTTTGACGTACACTCGTTACTAACGAATGACTCGTGCAACGCACATAAAATTCGCTGCATATTCTCCCGATAAATTTCAATGTCCCACCCACCGCCCCTGAGAAAGAGGCATGATTACTATATGTCATTGCTAACTTTATATCGCTTGTCTTTTTTTTTTCTCTCGAGAACTGGTGATTTATAGTTGAAGGGGTCACATTCTATCATTCTATTCATTTCATCACTAATTCTTTCACTTCATCCAACTTTTCATCCTTTCACTTGTTTTCCACATTTATCCTTCCCTGTTATAGTGTAATAGCTTCTAACAATTTGATTATTTTTTTCTTAAAAAAAAGACAGACACAGAAAAAAAAACCTTTAACGAGATATTTTCTATTATGACAGGTTTTCTTTATCAAAAATATTCCATGTGGTATATTTAAGACAAGGCGATAAGATATTCTAATTGTTAAAAAAAAAACAACAACAACAAAAAACCATAAACCCATTGCTCACAACAAGCAGATTGATCGTGCATCAAGGCTACTCGGATTGACGTCTCCCAGAGACGACGGACTATTGAAACGAAAGCGAATTAAAGTCAGAAGGGCTGAAACTAACTCACCGTCTTGGCAGGTGATTTCGTCCTCCTGACTCATCAAACAGTCCACGTGGTTGTTGCATCGGTCTTGCTCCGAAATACAATGGGGCGAGCCGAGACAGGGCGACTTGCCAGTTGGGCATTCTGATCGCATTTCACGCCATAGAAATCAAACACAAAATACAACAGAAATTACAAAAATGAACATCAAAATGAGGCGCCGTGAAATTCACAACTATTTCTAAAGATGAAAGGGCACACTTAAATCTTTCCTTGCGTCTAAGTTCTTTCTTTTTTATTTTTTAACACAATGCTTGTATAGGTTTCTTATAATATAAATTTAATTCGTAAATGAGAGACGGATATTTTTCGATTCATTAAAAAAAAAGTCATTGTTGAGCTGTGTCATGGAACATCAAAAGTCTTTTTGAAGATAATATTAATTCTCTTCTTCATTGTTAACCATGAAAACTCGACATGAAAACTGTTCGCAGTAGAACTTGGATTTCTTCGAATAATATAAGAACACCAAGTCAAGATTGCTTACCTTTTGAGAATAATCACATTAAAGTTTAAAATTCCACTCACCAGGTGAGTCACCAGAATTAGAATTGAAATTAATATCTCACAATTAAATCAATAATAATAATGCATATCATTTAAATTAAAAAAAAAACATAATTCCAATCACAACCACTATTTTTTTGTTTAATGCTGAAAGGTTTGTAGTAGACGTCGGCGAAATCATTACGTGAGGCATTATCACCCGTATCATGGCTCTGGATAAGGCATGCAGGCAGACAGACAGACGTACACTTTTTAATTATGTTCTTTATTTGAATTTCATTCAATATCTGCTTCATATTCCCAAAGAAACGAATAACGATGATCAAAAATTAAGCAGCTACATTTTTCTAACTTGTCTTTCGAAATCACGATTTTAAACATACAATGAAATATCTTATGCAAAATCATGCCATGTGTACAAAAGTGATAAAAAATTCACATAGTCTCTTATAAATACAAAAATTAATCTTAATCAATTTAATTTAACTCATTTACATCTGCTAAATTGCATAAATGTACACTTGAAAACATAACTTTTTTTTTCACCAAAATCTAAAGTAAATTAGAATCTCATTGGTCATAACATAATTAAACGAACGATATCTTTTCGTCAATCTCATTTTGTTCTACAAAACAAAAACATGTATGTATACTTGCTGCATAGAAAAAAAAAGAAACTAAATCATTTCCCTTCTTAATCATCCCAACTAAACAACCATTGCCTTAGAATACTTTATGCATACCGCCATATTAACAACAACATACCCTACCCCACCCCATGCATATGAAACATTTCTACATACATACACACATCGAACCTCCAATCACTCACCAAACAAATTGCCCCCCCCCCTAAAAAAGAAAAAAAAATCACTAACGAAAACTCACAAGCCCTCACGCACACCCGCACACACACACACACACACACACTCACAACACGCACACATAACACACACATACACGAACACACACATCCTCACCTATGGCGCTGACGTGCAGAGAAAATTCCACCTTCTCCCCTTTCGGGTGCGACACCAGTACGTAGGCAAGGTTGCTGGGCGTGGTGTACGCATGATTGTTGCTTGGCGTCTGCGAGGAAGTCGGGGAGATTCTGGCGGTCTGGGAGGCGTCTTCCGTAGGGTCTGAGCCGGATCCCGTGATGATGTACGACGACGTGGCCCACTTCGTGTTCGACGTGAACGAGATGTCGGTGAAGCGGAAGAAGATAATCGTTCCCGAAGCCGCTGTGAAGCGGAAGAGGGAGAACCAGATGTTCGTGCTCGCCACTTTCACCGGGTTATTGTCGGCTGCGTGAACGATGATTGGGTCATCGATGCTCAAGGTGTACGTCACTAGGGAGAAAAATACGGAATGATTACCAAAATATTTAAGATGATATCAGAAATCGTTCCTATGATAAAAGCAAAACAAAATAATTAAGGAATAGTCGAATTTACGTGTAATACCACTCTATTTTCCAAAGACTTAATCTCTAAAATGCTCATATTGGTAGATGATACTTGTCATCAAGGTCATATTTTGCCTTCATATTTAATTATTATTTATTCCAGTTTGGAAAACAGATGATGGTTTGAATCGAACTGTTCTTTTTGTTTATATGTCATTCGTGCAAGATATTCATTTGTTTTTCTGCACGGTATTATTCAAACGAAAAAAAAAAAAAAAACACACACACCAACAAAACATCATCAATAAAATGGAGAAGGAAAAATCTAGTTTTGCTCCTATCAAGAAAAGTATGCCCGATGAGAGAGAGAGAGAGAGAGAGAGTTAAAGGACAGAAAAAGAGAAAGCAGAGAAAACAAGAGAGTGATTCAGAGGGGACCACTGTGACGGTCTTAAAAAATAGAATGATGGCAGCACACGAAGGAATTGTTCTTAATTTACAACGATCTTCATATCTTAGGGAGACAAACTTGACAAATAACTCCAATTATTGTTTTAGAACAAAACAACAACAAGAACACCTATCTCATTCTCATATATCATCTCATATTATATCAACTAGCGGAAATAGTTAAATTGGAGGCAAAGTTTTCAAACTTGTCGACAAAGCTGGCCGAAATTGACAAATATCTCGTGGCGAGAGCGCGAGAGTAGGAAATTCTGTCACATCATCCAACTGAGTCTGCCCCATAAAGCATCGATGTGAGAAAAACTGGTAATAGATGAAACAATCCACTTCAAGAAATTATGGACTATTTTTCACTCAATGATCATGATAATTTCATAGAAGATGATGGTTTCAGATACACCTCGGTTGTGAAAAAAAAAAAGTGCCAACAGCGCAGCGGTGGTTTGACCAGCAGTATGAACCAAACAAATGTAAAAGAAAGGAAGCCTATCTTATTCTTGTAGGAAAACATTAATACAAGGAAAAGAAAGCCAAGGAATAGAAATTAGGTATGAGAAAAACAAAAAAATAAGTAGATATAGGTCAGCACAGCTCTACGCTTAGAAAGTCAATATACATTTTTTTTTTTTGTTGTTGTAAAGGTTACATAGAGTTTTCCCAACTCAGCCCACCCGAATCCCAGCTTACCCCTTCTCTTCGATCTCAACACCCTAGGGGGCCATTAGGAACACAGGTAGGCTTCGGGTAAGTGCATTGAACCCTGAAGGCATAACTCCTGCTCTCTCCCCCAGCCTGTCCAGGGTCTGACCAGAAAGCACGTGTTATTTTCTCCCTTTACTTGGGTGAAGTGATTTTAGGAATACACTTATTACAGGACAAGTGGTGAGGCAAGGGAACTCATTTTTCCCCTTAACCATTTTCTCTCTCCGCCGGAAATCAATGTCGATTACAACTTGTGTGTGTACTTTTGTGTGTGTGTGAGTGTGTGTGAAATAGCTTGTGTGGCTAAAATAGAGTGTGTTTTTAACCCACTAAGAAAAAAAAAAGATATGCATAAAATTCATTGCATGAGGGTATGACATTATTTTTGTCAGGGGAAACACTACTATTAGTAGCTGACAGAATAAAAAGAGGGTAAGAATGATACAACAATGAGGGTGAGAAATTAAAAAAAAAAAGGAGTAGAGAGAGAGTAAAAGGAAGCTCTTGGGACAGGCCAAATCGTCTCCGTTATATACACATTTAATTTTCTGTTGATCGAAAGTGTAAAAAAAGAAAGAACAATAAATGCGACATAATACGGACATATAATTTCTGATGTGATTTTTGCGCTCTTTTTGATAATGATTCGGCAACGCAATAGAAAAGACACATTTAGCATGTACAGATGTTATCAAAGAACTATCAATTCACAGGCAAAAATGTTTTGCAATCAGAACTTAACGTGTACCAATTATATCTCTGTGCTTTCAGACGGAAATACATACATGCACACATCAACCTACGACCCCTCCCCCAAACACACACAATCTACAACACTCACAAACAAAAGATCCGCACTCGCAAAGGGCAAAGGCTGGAGTTATCAACAAGCACCAGCGGGTCTGAGAGGGAGAGAGAGAGAGATAGAGAGGGAGGGAGAGAGATACCGTGGCAGGAGTAATACGCAGTCCGGGAAGGCAGTAGACATTAAGAAAAGCGCAAATTACAATTCAAACAAAGAGAGACAGAGAAAAAAAAAAACGACAAATGAAGAAAGACCGCGAACGATAATATGATCTTAAATGCTGGGAATGATAGATATAAAATGTAATTGCTGGGGAAGGCGTCTAAATGGAAACAACTAGTCGAGCAAAGGGGGAAGACAGAGAGAGAGAGAGAGAGAGAGAGTGTGTGTGTGTGTGTGTTAAAGGGAGTGAGAGAGAGAGGGAGAGTTATCGTATCAATACAGGTATACACTTACATCCGAAGTTGGAATGCTGGCAGATGTCTTCCGCCTCATCCGAACCATCGGGGCAGTTCTGGGTGAAATCACAGATCAACTGCTCCCCGAGACAGGCGCCATCGGGTTTGCATTTCAGACAGTCTGCGTTGTGCAGGATTATGAAAAGCAAATCAAATAAGATAGATTGTAGTGAAGAAACGCGCGGACAAACACATTCAACTATTAAAAAACACAAACAAACACAGTCTCATATGTATATGTATATATAATTCGTAGATCCACCTGTGGTCAAGTAATATTACCACTTTAAAACAAGTCATAAGAAATGTATCATGTTGTCAAAACCAATCAAATGATTTTGATGTAGGCAAAATCACTTAACAAATTCCACAGGGCTAGTGCCCCCAAATTTGTGTGTTCTTCAATTGGTATTGACAGCATGCAGAATCACAATATAGTACAAATTTGTATACAATTTCACATGACAATTATTCTAAACTGTTTCTTATCCATTTTCAGCTGTGCATGAAAAGAAAAGAAAGAAAGATGTTTTCATCGAAGCAGCTCTAAGACGTATAGTAAGTACCAGGTATTCCAAATATCAAAGTAGGCCCTACTTATTGCTTGCAACAAAACAGCTTACATAGGTATCTATTCAACCGTGAACTTTGTATCAGTACATAATATCACATCGTTCCATGAGGCTTTACAGCGGGTCGCAATAAATCATAGGCCTCTATATTGGGGTAAAGAACTGCGACCCTCCCCCCCCCCCACCAACGCTCCTGACAAATTAACATTGATATAGTCATACATATTATTCACAAGACCAGACACAGACAGTTATCATGAGAAGTTTAACGAACAGCACTATTTGCTCATCTTTAAAACACTCAGCATAGATTCCAGTAATCGGGATTGTTCATATATCCAGGTATCGATTCGTAAAGGAATCGTATAGTTTTGGTGGAGACTTAATTTCAAGTTTCTAACATTTTTTGATGAGATAATGAGAAACATCTTATGAAATATGAAAGAACATGTAATTCCAAGAGGAATTCAACATTTATTTGATGAAAATTGGTTTTGAAATGGCTGAGATATTCAAAACAGAGCGATTCTAATAAGTGTGGGACCCACACTTTTTTTTACGATTGCTTTGTTTAACTTTGTTTTTGGACGTTTCAGTAACGCCAAACCCGATTTTCATCAAATAAACTCTGAATTCCTCTTAAAATGGTATACTCTGTACTATTTCATAAGTGTTTTCTTGGTAACTCGCAAAAAGTTAAAAGCCAAATCCTCATCTCCACCAATACTCTACCATCCCTTTGAATTATTTGGAACAAAAATTAATTGACAATAATTTGAATAATAACCAGGTATAATTTACAGAGATGAGAACATAAACGAGTTTATAACATCTAACTTTTAGGTGTTTAAATAAATGGTGATTATATTGGAACCCTATGTTAATCTTATGTCAAACCACATCTAAAAGTATCGGTGTTCTTCAATAGATTTTGTGACAATAGAATGTTATATTATTGAGTTGTTTCATCTCACATGTAATATTGCTCTATTGCTTTACTGGAAAGCAAAAATATTGATCTCATTTATAAATCACGGAAACTTAGTTCTCGTTTGGCAATCATCTCTTCATGAACCTTCGTGAACCTTTATTTCTAAAGATAAAAACTGTACCTGTTCAAAAAATTATTTCGCTTGAAAGTGAGGCTCTTACATTTATGTTTTGTAGCAATATTCTTCCGGGAATATTTCATAGCCATTTTACTTTTGTTCCCTTCATGATTACAACACTAGGGATGGTAAAAATATGCATTCCCCGTTAAACCCAATTTCAAATACAAAAGCTTTTATATTTTACGATAGCCTTGAATGTTGAGTAACCTATTCCAATCACTCAAAGCACCTAGACTATAAATCAATTTAAACGGCTTTATGTATTTGGTGTTTTTTTTTTATAATGAAATGTACATGCAGCTCCATTTATGACTACGCTACGTTTCCGCCTCTGACACTTTGTATAGCCTTTCATTGTATCTTCCACATTTGTGTTATGTGGATTTGTTTGATGATTGCCCTTATTGAATTGTTATAACATTTGTTTGTCAGTGATCATTTCAAGCAAGCATTGTGTGCGCTTCATTTGATCCCACCGTTTATGACGTATGGTATAGCACTGATTAAAAAAAGAAAAGAAACGTTCTAGCTGGACATTTAAACATTATTTAGAAATGAAGGACAAAAGTATCATGACCAATCTATATTGTACTGTAAACACAATATGTATAGGGAAGGGGTATTTTTCGATGCTTTAATGAGATATCCCAGGCCTTCAACTAAAGATCATGGAAAATCTTACAATCTGGTAGTGTCAGTATTAGGGACTTATATCTATATGTATATTATTATAGTCTCAATAACTTAAATGTGACATGGCCTATCATAGGAACAATATGAATGATGTCTATAGGTCTTAGATATGAACATACCTCCATTATTATGATAAATGACAAATTAATGCCATAACCATACATTGATATGTCTTTATTTATACATTTCAATCAGAACAGCATACAAAATTGCAGCCACACTTTTAGTATACATTCATTAGAAAGAGATCTACAAGTTTGTTTGCCATTATCAAGTAACTTTGTCAAAACAGTGGCTCATAAAGTACCCTTTCGACTCACAAGACACAATGGGACTTTAGGGAACTTTACAAAGTTTTATCATACACCCTGGATTCAAAAGAGCAACATTAAAAAGCTGACATCTTTAGTATGTACACTTATATATAAAATTAATTAATTAATACCGTGAAAATACACAATTCATGGAGCTATCATTTCTTATTCCATTCTATTCTATAAACTTCACAGATATGGATCAATTCGTGCACACTCACTTTTTTTGGGAAGTAACATGTCTCGACAGTCAAAATAATATGTCTTGCTCTCTGGAAAAATATATCACTCCCATAATAGGTGTACTTTTCGAAAACGATACCAAAAATGATAGCACACACCTGATGGTTGCATCATACATTTTAACTATTGTTTCCAGGTTATGATAATATGATATGATAGATCACGTTTAAATAGCTCAAAAGAGAGTGAAGAAACATGAATATTCTGTCGATTAAAAGGTTTTTATTCACGAAATGCAATGACTTCTACTTGTACATTGAGCCCAACCATGATGACCGATTTTTAAAAGCACAAAGGCGTTAAGGGACTGTAATGAGTGGAAATACGTTATTAACAAACAGTTAATAAAGATATGAAAGTTCTGTCTGACCTCTCTGAGCCCTGCGAGTACCACGGACAGCCGAAATCTTGGATGCACATGCCAAGAGGAGCAAGACCGACACACAAGCAGAGATAGCGGCATTCATCTTGAATCTTTCCAGAGAAAAATGTATATCCTGATTTTCGGTGACAAGCTCCTTCAGTTTTCCTGACGCAGGCAAAATGCAAAGCTACTTCAAAACAGCACACGCTGTTTTCTCCGGTGGTAAGTGGCAAAAGTGCAATCAGAGATTGTATGAGAACCAGTTGAATATGTACCTTGATTTTAAAAGATCTGCGCGTGCGCAAACCCCTCCATGTGATTGGCTGTGTTGCGTTTACGTAGATAGGAATACGACAAATAACAACGAAAATACTGAAGATGATAGTAATGGCAATGTGAACAATAGCCCACACTTGTGAGAAAATTCGTGGCGTCAGACGATTTCCGTTGTCAATTTGTTGCTTACGAGGAATTTGAGCATTAGGTATGCTTCGCCTGGTCTTAGATACCTCACGATTTGAATAAATTCCAAACGACCGTGCCATATGTCTCATTATGGCATATGATTGCACTTTGAATAATACGGAAGCACAGTATCAACGTGACCTATCCTTTATTCAAAGTACACAATATACAGCCTCGAAAAATCCAAAAGTTCGCAGAAAGAAGCTACAAAGTAAGACTTTGAGAAACAACTTTGAAAAAAAAAAAGAAGCTGGAGAGCCATTCACTTTCAAGAGTTCTATCACACATAGAGCTTGATACGTACTACCTTAGCTGTAATATGCCGTGTAAAATTTAGATAATAAGACTGACTAATTTTTATATTTCTGTGATTCTATAACAGAACAAAGGTTCGTAATGAGGCAACGGTATACAACAAACCAATTGAAGAGTTTGTTCGCAAAAACCGATACGTCCATTTTTGAAGATTTTGAAGTACGGTCTCTGTCATAAAGTATAAAATAATACCTTTTAAATGATATATTGATCACTACATATAAAGGTACATTTTCGAAGTTATGGTCAAAAGAAGTAAAAATTTTCTTATTATTCTCTTTATTTTTCTTGACCTTTAATCGCAAATATCTCCATTTGGCAAATATGGACTTATCGTTTTTTGCAAACAAACTCTTCAATTCTTTTACATCATCTCCTCAACTTTCATGCGGGAAAATGCTTGAGCAGTGACACAAAATGTATGTCATCTTGTTTATTTCATTTATCTGTATTCATTAAAACAATGATATAAGTTTACAAAGAAAAACCCAATCTTCATAATTTATTCTACTTTTATCGAAACAATCATAATATTAACAGACAATATATTGTGAGGTATATAGATGAATGTATCTTATGTTGAAATAGTTGATAATGGAGGGAAGCTAAAAAGTAAAGCATTATACCCTTATATATATGTGTACACAACATAAGCTATGTTTACATACTATTTTCATACATGTTTACATAATTATCTATTATCCACATTACATGTTTACTTAAATTATTTTATGATGACATCCATCAAAAGGAGTTACTCAAGTAGCTCTGAAATGTTGATGCCATTAAAGGCATAATATAACATTTGCAGATGAAATAAAAACCCACCATTAGCGCTTCAAAACAGCTCTAAAATGTGAGTTAGAGATAGAAATAACCAATGTAAACATTTGAACCAGTATAATCGATGTTACGTATAGTTAAATTTACAAAATGTGAACAATAGTTATAATAAAAATGTTTCCAGACTAAACCGTTTACAGTTATGGTTTATCTAAAAAAAATAGTGATATCTCCTTTTAGGCTTTATTGCAAAAAAAAAAAAAAAAATGTACGGTAGGATGTTTTGTAATACAACTGATCTACACATATTCATATATCTTGAACATTTTCAAAATCACTACTCCCAAAGGTAAACAGGACCTTTAAAAGGTGTAGAAGGCATCAAAAGGTATCAATCCAAAGGCTACAGCCAGACAGCAATGTGATACTTGGCAACTCGAAGTTTTTGACGGTGTTTGAAATGGAATGTACTGCACAGATCGCCATGTATTGTAATATCGTATGTCCTGTCTGTCTTTCTCTGCACAATATAATATATGTTTCAAAGAAAAAACCCGAGCAAGATATTATTGTAATTACACGGACATCATACTCTGCGCTGTACTACAGATCTTGTTCCTTGTAAATCTGCAACATTGCAAATCTTGCAAATCTCTTGCAAATTTGAAATCTGTAATCTTGCGTTTAAGTACGGCAAGCTTGCTTTTATGCGCGGGTTCCATTATATTTCTTTGCCATCTATTCTCGATGCAAACTTTTATAGATTAACAACAATGTTCTATATGTTTCCAATATTACATTGTACTTCTTGTCTGCATTTCATGTATCATTTTATTTTTGTTATTTGATGTATTTTTCACTGAGAAAAAAAAAAAACTAATATGAAAATAGATTGAAATTGAAATTTGAAATCTGGTCTTGTCACTTGAAAGCTAGAAAAGACTCACTTGCTCATTGTTGTCGATTACATCATGACCCACCAATAATACCCTTCAAATAATTCATTTATGTGTTGATTTATATATATATATATATATATATATATATAAATACGTATATATATATATATATATATACATGTATATATATATATATATATATATATTATATATAATATTATGTATATATTTTGTTCGTTTATCAACTTGGCTGCTGTCCACCTTCACCCTTCTTTTGCATTATTCATTTCCCCCGCCAATTTGTGGGAGCACCGTCGTTTGTCAATATACTATCCCTTTCCTCTCTCCCTCCAAAGCATTGACCTAGACACCCCAATCCAAATTTCTCTCTTCTCCGATCACTCTTTTGGATTTGAGATTGGCATGTTGCCAAGAACATTTTGAACACATATGCTGCTGCATGATTTATATATATTTTTTTCTCACTATCTCTCTCTCTCTCACTTAATGGCTGTGAACGTTAAAGAGCGATTGCTTTACATAGGCCGTTACACATAACTCTTTGCAAACGCAGCTAATTTAAACAAAAGAAAAAACATAGCCATCGAGACGGGTATTTGTGACACTGCATCACAAAACCAACAAAACGTCGCCAGACATGCATTTCCAGTTAAGGGCAGATTTTCAAAGAGCGCCTCTAGGCTTTAATGTGATGTATAACTCAATTTAACTGGACTCCCCTAACCTACCTACATCGGAAAGAAAGCACATACTCTGGAAAAGTGTGAACTGAGAAAAGAGGCTCTGAAGTACAGAGTCAATTCAACACTTAATCTTTACCAAGCCGTGCTAGCTGTGCGATGAAAGAGACAAAACACAGGATGTAAGCCACTGGAGCATCAACAATGAAGCGGCTATCAGATTAAGCTGTAATTAAGCATGCTCAATTAACACATTATGTCCATGATTAATGCAAACTTTCAAAGCAGTAGCATTATCCTTTCAAAAGTTATAACACTTGAAAGTGAAGAGTGTTCAAAGGATTTCAAGAAATGAAAAGGGTCCTCTAAGACATATGTGATCATTCTACTCTCCCCGCCCCCCCCCCCAAAAAAAAAAGGTTTGTAGAAAAATGTTGAAAACACACTTTCCCATTCATGTTATGATCCCAAACTAAAGAATAATGTAGAAGAAGGATAGTTCTTTCAGAATATATGTAAAACTCAAGATTGACTCGGTTGACCCATTTCACCTTTTTTGAGTCCTCATGTAAAACCAAGGGGTGCGACTTTTTGTTGATTTTGTCATGCACGATCACATATATGAAAAAATATTTCCATTTTGTCTTTATGGGTTTGCTCTATTTTGACCTGATAAAGACATTAACAACATAATATCGAGACATTATCAAATTATCATTGCTAAAGGCCTATTGGTAGGGACATTGGTAGATTCCACCCTCCATACTTGCTGGTATGCTTGCTAGACATCTTTATTGACACTAATCTACGTCATGTGTTGATTCTGTGTGATTCTATTTCGTCATCAATTCATGCATAAAGTTAGCTTCAGTATCCACATACTGTCCGAGGCGCTTGAATTCAGTACTGGTAATGTTACGTACATGTTGTCTGTAATCTTGTCGTCAGGTACGATGAGTTGAATCATTGTTTTAGTCATCAGCGTAATTTGAGGATTATCTAATTCAAATTGAGAAATCATCTACGTAAACTTATCTTTACGATACTTCTACCATTAACACTTCCAAAGAAATGTTATATGTGCATAATTATATCTATCTACATATATATATATATATATATATATATATATATATATATATATATATACATATATATATATATATATATATGAAGAGTTTGTTCGCAAAAAGCGATAAGTCCATATTTGCCAAATGGAGATATTTGCGATTAAAGGTCAAGAAAAATAAAGAGAATAATGAGAGAATTTTTGCTACTTTTGACCATAACTTCAAAAATATACCTTTATATGTAGTGACCAATACATCATTTAAAAGGTATTATTCTGTACTTTATGACAAAGACTGTACTTCAAAATCTTCAAAAATGGACTTTTTGCAAACAAACTCTTCATATATATATATATATATATATATATATATATATATATATATAATATTATACATACATACATATTTATATACACTTTATATATATATTATATATTACCGTTGTTTTTTCAGTTAATGTTTATTCGTGTTTATCAGTTTTCTTTCTCGTCTTTCTCTCTCAAGGCATGCCTAATATCGCATTGGTTGCTGTGTGATACAAGATAAAGGATTCATGTATTGCATATAAATAGAGTTCTGTTAATGTGTGTTCATAAATTTTAATATAAGTATGTAGATCACTTGTTTAGAAGTGCTGGTTGTATAAAGTCGTCGACATCAATGCATCATATTAACCGTATAAAGAAGGTTATTACATGTAGGTTCACTAACCGGCAAGATATGTCATGCCGAGCATTGAATTTCATGACCTAATAATGCTTAACGTCTGCATACTGAATGGGCGGTTCTTGTATGGGTACGTAAACAACGTTCGCCTTGTTGAATAGCCAAGGTTAATCTTCTCGATATAGTGTCACATTATGTCCTTATGTTTACGTTTTGAACTCAAGACATTGCTTCTAACCCTTGCGAAGAAAATGAGAACATACTATGTCAAAGGCACTGAAGGAGAAACATTAAATTCCTGCCATTTACTATCCGAAAAGTGGCACAAATGAGCTAGGTCCTACCCAAGGGGGACCTCTATTTTGAAGAATTGATTTCTCGTTATTTTGAAATGTAAATTGGAATTGGACGATTATGACCATATGGGTTCATTCTAGGTCAGATCAGCTATTTTGGTTAAGAAACACCGGACCACGGTTTTCTGCTTGGAGCTTTTGAAAGAATACGACAGGAATACTGTGATATCCCGAATAATTTGACGAATCCCTAAGGGGGAAATTTGTTTCAAATTAATTATCTCGCCTGGTTTCATTCATTTTTTCTCTCTTTCTCTCTCTCTCTCTATGCAATTATATATATACATATCTACTCAAAGTTATTTGACTAGCTCTAATCGTCAATGACATGCATTATTCAGGTGAAAGGAAAAAACGCCTGTCCCTGTCCATGAGTTAAAGGACGGGACGGAGAATAAAAAAAAAGAAGATTTTTTAAATACTTTCCTCCACTTGTACTGTGCTCCAACCTTGGTGAAGCAAAAATGGAAACACTGACAATATTTTGTTTGTTTTTGTTTGTTTTTGAGGGGGTATTTCAAAGGGGATGGCTAGTAACTGATCAGTGGGAATCAGTGGGAATGGTGGGGGATGATTGTTCCAATCCTTGTGGGATTTATTATATATCTATTGTTGTGTGAAAATTATTTTCTTCAGAATGGTCTCATATCCAAGTAATGTGCAGTTTAATGTTTCCAGGTTAGCATGCCTGTACAGTAACGGGGCGATCGGTAACGGTCCCAGGCATGCTTACCTGGAAACATTAAAGTGCACGTTACTTGAATATGAGACCATTCTGAAGCAAATAATTTTCACACAACAATAGACATACAATGTACTCTTAAATGAATCCCACAAAGATTGGAACAATCATCCCCCATGATTTCGAATGATTCCACTGATCAGTTACTAGTCATCCCCTTTAAAAATCAGAAGTAAGATAGCCATATCTTCGAATACCAGTGTCATATTCATAAGTGCGATGCCATAGGCATGGTTCGTATTTGTCATTTAATGATGAATAGAATGCACAATAGTTATGGTGGAACGAGTACAAAATGAAATGCGAGTTACAGAGTCATATGAAAATTTATTCGCCTTTACAAGAATTAAACCAAAATAAAATGTCTTCATAACGATTAGAATAGATAATCTTTTACAATGATGCCTATCCGACTTTCATTAGTTTTTTTCCTAATTTCGAGGACAAGTAATTATGTCGGCAGCCTTTCCCGTCCGAGAGCAAAGATGTTTCCCTGAAGAGCTCCCCAAGTATACATGAAGTAACAATTGATTATGATTATGATTATTGTCCTGACACGTTCAATAAGACTATAGATACTCTTCCAGGTTAGCATGCCTGTACAGTGACGGGGCGATCGTTAACGGGCAAGTCACTGTACAGGCATGCTAACCTGGAATCATTAAACTGCACATTACTTGAATATGACACCATTCTGAAGCAAGTAATTTTCACATAACAATAGATATAGAGTGTACTCTTAAATGAATCCCACAGGGATTGGAGCAATCATCCCAAGCATTCCCACTGATTCCCACTGATAAGTTACTAGCCATCCCCTTTATGGTGAATCGTCCTCAGCGGTGTAGTGGTAGTGGTCGCAGCTGGCCATTCTGGCGATATCATTCGGAGAGTCGGTAAACGTGGCGTTATTGAACTGACACGACATCCGATGATCTCGCAGTACGTTCAGCGAACGACAGTCAAGCGTCTCTACGCATGTGGCGAGGCATTCTATCAACGAATCTGATTGGACGGTTGCGATCACGTGATTGGTGAGGCAAAATCCCGGATTTGCCGAGTTCTTCCACATTCTGCCGCTTGACCGGCTTAGCTGTCCGTCCGAAGCTGCTGCGCGTTTAATGAAAAATAAACGAAAGAACGGAAATATTGCAAAGACCTTTAAAGGTTGCAGTCTTACTTTACCAAGGAAATCTTAACAGACGTATAATGCATATAGCTCAGAATAGAACATTTCATATTACGTTGACACATAACATTTCACTTATTTATGTTATTTTCAGTTCAACGCAGTTTTTATTTTGCCATCCAGCAAGCACTGGCAAGAAGCGAAACAAAGTATATCATAAAAACGCATGCGTAAAACAATCGGTTTGATTAATTTCAATTAAGGAAAAAAAAGTACCAAACGAATAGTGAATCATATAGTGTATTTAATAAGAATTTGCCGTTGTTTGCCGGCGGGAAAGAGTAGACTACATTAGATTTGAAGTTACCAATAGAGGTACAATATTGATTGTCAATTCTAATAAGTCTATCCGTTCCTACAAATTTGAGAAAATATCAAGCAGACTGCTTTATTCGTCAATGCATCCTTTTTTTTTGGGGGGGGGGCAGACCTTTGTTTTTTAACCGCTCTTGCTCTCTTTCTAAAGACCTTTTTTTTTTCAGAGTGACTATCGATTCGTCTTATACTTTTAAAATCGTGTAAATGAATAAACAAGTGAAACTCAAATTATACGTTAATTTTCTCCGTTCTATTCCCTGGGTCAAATTCCTAAAACCTCAAAAATCAATGTCGATTGGTATAAATTTTCTTAATTTGTCAAATCTTTTGCTTCATTCCAAAAAAAAAAAAAAGCGTAATAAACAGTCTGATTGGGCAAGTATTTCTGAAAAAAAAGGATGTACAGTGTATTTCAACCGTGCAGAAGGTTTAGCGTTTATTGAATTGAATTGAATTGATTGCTTTATTGTCCACAATGCGAAAGTGGAAATGCGCCTTCCACCAGCGTTACACACAAGAGGTACAAACAGATAACAATTGTTCATTGAACATATACGTCACAGATTACAAATAGGATGAAACATAAATGTTTTGCATTACTTGTTGCAGAAAAATAAAATAATAACCATTATATTCATAATACATATTACATATATCTCATTCAATTCATTCATTTAAATAAATTCTATAATCATTATACTTATTATCAAAAATTCAACTTTCAACAAATCTTTCACTTCTAATCATTTTTTTTCACATATATTATGCCTCAAAACCATAATACCTACCAAATTTAATTTCAATTACTTCAAAACTATAAAAAAAAAATTATACACTCGAGATGAGTGCCAATTGGAGGAAAATAGATATCTTACAGCATCACAGGAATTTTTCGGATTTAGTCGGAATACCTTTTTGCTCACAGACGACGACACGACTAAATCGGCACTTAGCTGCGACCCAGCCCGTGCTTGAAGTGCGTATGCACCTTACTTCTGTCCCAGAAATGGATGGTTGACCCTCGGTCCAGTCTGAGAACAGAACATCAAACATCAAAAGACAAGTAGGGCAAAATAATCTTTTTGGAAGCACTTTGCAATAAAAAAGCTACGACTGCTATACTGGTCTAATCCTTCTGACTCGTACAGGCATGATTATGTACAATTTGTAACAGCGCTCTGATAAGACCTCATCAGTAAAAGCGCTTAATAAGAAATAACAGTATCATTATTATTGTTACTAATATCGTTATTATCATTATTATTATTATTATTATTATTACTGTTTCTATTATTTTCATTGTTTTTCTTATTAGCACCTTTATTGTTATTATGGTAACTGTCATATATAATGTAAAGTTAATATAAGCAACTCGTTCATGAGATAAAAGACACTCACTTGCATATATAAGGTCATGGTTGTCATCACCACAAACCCACTTATCTTCCACGAAGCGGTTGATGCTGCAATAGGTCCAACCCATCCTGTAGGAGTTGGCATTGAGGGCCTCGGCCCGTACTTCGAATGTGTCGATCAGGGAGACCACGAAATTGTCCTCTTCATCGGACGTGATCTCGACCAGCGAGGCGTTGAGGCTTTCGCAGCTGCTGATAGCATCGCTCCAGTTGTGACGAGCCGGGTTCAGGTAGTAGCATGATTCGGAGTACAGATTCCAGCCCTCCGGACATGTGACTGATACAATATACAACAACAACAACAACAACAAGAAAAAAAAAAGAAGAAGATAAAATCGCTCTCATTTTAACTACAACATTAAAGGGGATGGCTAGTAACTGATCAGTGGGAATACTGGGGGATGATTGTTCCCATTCTTGTGGGATTCATTTAAGAGTACATTATATATCTGTTGTTGTGTGGAAATTATTTGCTTCAGAACGGTCTCATATTCAAGTAATGTGCAGTTTAATGCCCCGTCACTGTACAGGCATGCTAACCTGGAAACATTAAACTGCACAATACTTTAATATGAGCCCATTCTCAACCAAATAATTTTCACACAATAATAAATATATAATGTACTCTTAAATGAATCCCACAAGGATTGGAACAATTATCCCCCAGCATTCCCACTGATTCCCACTGATCAGTTACTAGCCATCCCCTTTAAGTCTGAACTTTATCAATATTTTCTTTTTTCTTTTTCATTATTTTTTTTTTATTTCTATGTAGAAAGGCTTTCATGCCAGTTTTTTTAAGGAAAAGATGCTGACGGATGGATCCAATATAAAGGCGGGATTATTGTCAATGAGTTTAGGGAAGGAACAAACATTAAAACTTCACGTTTAGAACCAGAAAACAGTAATACATCAGCTAGATTCTGAAAGAAAATGTTGTCATTATTGTACCAATTTCGTGAATCTTTCAATTTCAGCTTAACCCCTTGCACAAGGATACATTTCCTCGTTTTCGGACAATCCTACCACTTCTCTGTGATGGTGTTACAATGTGACAGTTCCACAAAATAACACTAATTTTGCCTTTTTCGCCAAAAGATAATAGAAGACGTTCAACCAGTTGTGGCAGTCATTGACAAAGTAAAGCGCATAATTAACCTCGCTCACATCTACAACCTCCACAATCAAAGGTGATTATCATAATTAGATTATTCGTTCACTACCCGTTCGATGATGGAAGGGAATAATTCGAACTAACAGAATGAGACGAAAAATTGTATTTCATTTTTTTTTTTACAATTAATACGCCTACTTTTATAATAATGTACACTTTTTAAGCCTACAAAATGGAGAACTGAATGAGGCTTAATGAGATAATAGTCTCGAAGGCTAAGTTGAAAGAAAATTAAGTTACAATGACACTGCGACCTATCGTGTTCTCCTGTGGGTAAAAAGAGAAAGATAACAACGACAACAATAACAATAACAACAATAATACTAATAATAATAAAAACAACATTATTAACTTACGGACTTGTACCGAAGGTGCTATGCTAGTTAAGGCAACAGCCACAGTGACGATGATGGCTTTCGTTTGAAGCTGCTTTCTACGAATCGCGTCAGTTATCATCTTGTATAACTATAACATGGCCCCGTAAATGGCGTCTTTGAGTCTCCGGAGGGTCACCGGGTTTCTGCCCTTCAGCTTGGGTCTGCTGGGATGGGACTGCAGCTCCAGTTGGGTAACATTGGTTACCGCATCCTTTTATGAAAACTTTACAATGAAGACATCTCTTCTCAATAGAGACAGCATCAGCGCTGCCTCTGTACATACCACCCACAATGAAATAACGGCAACCTCTAATAACCGCAATGTTTCTCATCCAGAACGTAAAAGCAACTACCAGACTCCTATAGGTACTAAGTATACGCATGGCTCACATAAGGCTTAATTGCTATTTCTTGTGTTAAATCTAAGTGCCCGCGTGTTCCGTTCGGCTCCGATGTGAACTATTAATTTAAACACTAGCTTGTGATGCCTAATCATGGAATTAATAAAGTAAATTGGCACTCGAACGTGATTTCTAATAGCAAGCCTGGGGTTAATGAAAAATCAAGGACCACCTAATTATCTCCTAAATATGAAGACGCCTTTGCCAGCGCAATAAAGTATTCTGCAGATATTGCTCAAACTTTTTGTCAAGTAGCTTCAGTATGGTATTTGTAATACTCTCACGCCTCATGGAACAAACGTGTGTAGTGCCAGAAGGTCAGATGCAAAACATCAGTGCATTATGGAATAAAGCTGAGTGCGACATGCTGCATGGTTTATTATGATTCTCATGATTTTGGGTCGGAAGGAAGATATCATGTAAGTCGAAGATATGCATAGTCGCCATGAATTTATTCAAGCACTGAACGTCGTTATATATCCACTTTTACAATATTACACAGAAATTACTTCAAACGTCGTTGTAGAATTAGTACAGAATATATCCGCGGTGCTAGCAGGTGTTTTCATATTTTTGTGGCCAACAGGAGATTGTAAAACCATGACCCCTCAAGGTAGAGAATCTTTCCACTTTAACGCGGATGCGGTAGCGGATATAATGAATTCATTTCAAAAAATGTCATTGAACCTGAACCTGTCCGTGAATATAGAGGAACAAGGTCATAATAACATCCAACATCAATACTTCGACGCTTCATCAAAAACAAAAACAACAACAACAACAACAAGAAAATATTCGTTGGACAGTGCACAAGACTCTTGCATTTTTTTTTCTGTTCTTTTTTTCTTGGGGGGGGGGGTGGCAACAAATATCATTATTGAAACCATCTGTTCTTTCTATCAAAAATATACAATTGCCATTACATGGTCACTAGAAAAGACAAGAGCAACAGACCAATCTCACATTCAGCATTGTTAGTAAGTAAAATGTGACGTAACTATTATACACCAGTAGCACTTGCGGGACAGCAACAAAGAGTTTCTCGATAGCTGATGTAATACTTTGATATTTTATAATGGCACTGCGCTAAAAGTCATGCGGAATAAAAATGGTAATGTAAAAAGTGAACTGACTATTATGCAGTTTGTATTGTTACATCACATTTACTTTTTGAAAGTTTTTTCTTCTTTCTTTTTATTTTTAGGGGGGTATTCTTCCTATTTAGCTATTTCATGTTGGCTTTTAAAGGAATGAATCACTTTTGAATTCAGGCAATCGCAAAAGTTAATTAAAAAAATAACAACATCTAAATGTTTGCTAGATACTTTAAACAACGTTATTCCAGGTTAGCTTGGGTCTAGGGATTTTGGTCCCTTTAACAATAATAATATATATGTGTGTAAATGATTATATATATATATATATATATATATAAATAAATAATAGCAATTACTTTCTGCTCGGAGTCCAAGAAAGTACTGAGATTCACAACAGTAGTTCAATATAAAAACTCCGTGAGAGACGCAGTTTTGGCGAATTTTCGCCCATAGGGCTTTGTGAAGTTAATGGAAGATTTTATTTTGAAGGAGATATAAATTCGCCAAAAATACGTCTCTCACGGAGCTTTCATATTGAACTACTGTTGTGGGTATACATATATATATATATATATATATATATAATCATTTACACACGACGTGGTGTAACAGTTGTGAATTTGTGTGTGAGTGTGTTAATTGATTCAGTCGTCCTGGCAATCTTCAAATACTATAGTCTCTATAGGGTTTATCCTTTACACCTATTCCAATTTATACGTATAGGTTTATTCCTGTTGATTTTTTTTTTCATACTCTCGATGTCAACTTATTCCAGGAAAGTCTGATACAGTATTCCATCACGGACAAGGCACAACTACTGGCTGGGATGTCTCTATGGGGGCCGGAGGTGTGAGTTTGCGTCAGTGAAAGACAAGATGAGGTGGGTCTCTGAACCGTTTATCTTCGTGATAGTAAATCGGAGCATGACGTTGGCAATGTAAGTCCATTGAAAAGCTATCAGGGATTCATGTTTGTCATGTTTTTTAAACTGATTTCATCCTTTCATCTTTGGCTCTTCGTGGAGGGAACCAGTCCATGGATGCGTCGTTGCTACGCCAAACGCGCACATACAAACTGCGCGGTTACCATCACTGTGGCAACAACTACCACCAGTTTAGACGCATTCCACCACAAGCAGGTTAGTTTTGAAATCCGTCCGACCAGGAGCAGACGTATACCCGTGTGTGTATGTTCTGCTTCAGAAACGGATTTTTAATCTAACATCACATCGCATCCTGGTCGCTGATGAAGAATGCGATGACTAACCTGTTTGGTGTCTTGTTTCAAAAACATGCGCTTTCCTCGCCAGGATAAAGCGTTTTAATGCCATTTTAGGTTTTAATCTCATTCACTTCTGTTCGTTATTGATCAGTGACTACCAGGAAAGGCTGGTTGACTATCAGGTAAAGTCTGATTGACTATCAGGAAAAGTCTGATTGACTACGGGAAAGACCGTTGACTATCAGGAAAGTCTGATACAGTATTCCATCACGGACAAGGCACAACTACTGGCTGGGATGTCTCAATGGGGGCCGGAGGTGTGAGTTTGCGTCAGTGAAAGACAAGATGAGGTGGGTCTCTGAACCGTTTATCTTCGTGATAGTAAATCGGAGCATGACGTTGGCAATGTAAGTCCATTGAAAAGCTATCAGGGATTCATGTTTGTCATGTTTTTTAAACTGATTTCATCCTTTCATCTTTGGCTCTTCGTGGAGGGAACCAGTCCATGGATGCGTCGTTGCTACGCCAAACGCGCACATACAAACTGCGCGGTTACCATCACTGTGGCAACAACTACCACCAGTTTAGACGCATTCCACCACAAGCAGGTTAGTTTTGAAATCCGTCCGACCAGGAGCAGACGTATACCCGTGTGTGTATGTTCTGCTTCAGAAACGGATTTTTAATCTAACATCACATCGCATCCTGGTCGCTGATGAAGAATGCGATGACTAACCTGTTTGGTGTCTTGTTTCAAAAACATGCGCTTTCCTCGCCAGGATAAAGCGTTTTAATGCCATTTTAGGTTTTAATCTCATTCACTTCTGTTCGTTATTGATCAGTGACTACCAGGAAAGGCTGGTTGACTATCAGGTAAAGTCTGATTGACTATCAGGAAAAGTCTGATTGACTACGGGAAAGACCGTTGACTATCAGGAAAGTCTGATACAGTATTCCATCACGGACAAGGCACAACTACTGGCTGGGATGTCTCTATGGGGGCCGGAGGTGTGAGTTTGCGTCAGTGAAAGACAAGATGAGGTGGGTCTCTGAACCGTTTATCTTCGTGATAGTAAATCGGAGCATGACGTTGGCAATGTAAGTCCATTGAAAAGCTATCAGGGATTCATGTTTGTCATGTTTTTTAAACTGATTTCATCCTTTCATCTTTGGCTCTTCGTGGAGGGAACCAGTCCATGGATGCGTCGTTGCTACGCCAAACGCGCACATACAAACTGCGCGGTTACCATCACTGTGGCAACAACTACCACCAGTTTAGACGCATTCCACCACAAGCAGGTTAGTTTTGAAATCCGTCCGACCAGGAGCAGACGTATACCCGTGTGTGTATGTTCTGCTTCAGAAACGGATTTTTAATCTAACATCACATCGCATCCTGGTCGCTGATGAAGAATGCGATGACTAACCTGTTTGGTGTCTTGTTTCAAAAACATGCGCTTTCCTCGCCAGGATAAAGCGTTTTAATGCCATTTTAGGTTTTAATCTCATATATAATCATTTACACACGACGTGGTGTAACAGTTGTGAATTTGTGTGTGAGTGTGTTAATTGATTCAGTCGTCCTGGCAATCTTCAAATACTATAGTCTCTATAGGGTTTATCCTTTACACCTATTCCAATTTATACGTATAGGTTTATTCCTGTTGATTTTTTTTTTTCATACTCTCGATGTCAACTTATTCCAAGCTTTTCCACCAACGCAGTTAAGGCGGTAGACACTCCTAAATATATCATTTTTTTTTTTTAATCAAAACTTGTATGCCAAAAGTATGAAGGCCTTTAACTGAAGCAATAATTGGCAGATAAACAGCTATGTCTGTTCAGAGATAGAACAAAAAATGAATAGAGGAACAAGAAAGGAGTAACAAGTAGATTGTGATTGAGTGTTAAAAGTAATTGCATTGGAAGTTATAGTGTTGAGAAGAAAGAGAGAGAGAGAGACAGACAGACAGATAGACAAAATGAAGGATATTTTGAAAGAGATAGGAAAGAAAGGGAGACAGAGAGAGAGAGGAGAGATAGAGAGAGATTAAGAATGAAAACATCTCAAGGACATCTCACTGTCACAAGCAATTGCTCCTCGCAGTTCCGTTCCGCTATCTCCTCAGAAAAGGCGACCTTAGAATTTATCGATTGGACATTGCGAATGGACACAGCGAGTGGACACAGCAGCGGAGTGGACACAGCGCTGGACAGTCCGAAGCAGGAAACTCCCACCGGTGCATTGTTTTCTTCCTGCGCGCGGTCTTGCTCGCACATTTACTGATACTGTACAAATCTCCTATACTATAATGTGACTCAATGTGCTACCGGATTAGCCCCCGTGCAGTAGGGAAGTAGTCTCATTCTGAAAAGCAGCTACAACTGAAATGACAGACGAAAGTACGCGGGTAAGTGGAGCGATCGCTCAGTATTGTATTTTTGAGGTTTTCAATACCCTCTTTATCGTACACACAATAGGCTTCTGCCAGTATGGCGCGGGGACATAATATCCGAAACACTTCTTGTTAACCTCTCTTCTCGTAGTGAGCGGGAAAATACAAGTAAGATCAATGAAGATGTCGGAGCGGTATATTACGGTGAGCAGGTGTTCCTCGCCGCTATAAACCTGCAGTGTAGTCGAGAAAATGAATCGTACTGTATTGTATACCATTTTACTGTATTGCATTGTATTGTATTGTATTGTATTGTGTTACACTGTTATTTCAGCAAGGCAAACTCGTTCAGCTATCATACTGCTGGTCATAACAATTCCGCGTGACATAAAAAGATATTATACACATCAATAAACAAATGCCTGTTTCTTTCAGGTATATTCTGCTTTCTGTATTAAAGCATTGTATATTCATGTTTTAATGCAGGAATTGGCAAAACTACATGGAGAAAATATCACAGGAGGACAATTCCATATGGACTTGTTTCTGCCTCCCTCGTTTCCTTTGTAATTCAGTAAATAGAAAATAATATGTTCAAATTGCTACATTTTCCCATGCCTGTTTAAAGGCACTATAAGCTCGTCGTTTCTGAAGAAAATAAAGGGTTAGAAATAAAGTGAGAAATACAATAGCATTGAAAACTTGAAAGTTAATATTTAGATTTGAATTATGCTTCATCTTTGAAAATTGGTCTCCCTGCAAAGAAAAAAAAAAGATTAAAGACCTACTTTCTGACGGATGAGGTTGGCGAGCACAGTGATCTACATCATTCTCAGAGAGCGAAAACATATTTGAATATTCGTGTATTGCACAGAATAGGTAAGAGGCAGAATTTACAAAGGTCTACTTTGTGGTTCACTGGGAATATTATTCTTTTTCTCACCATGGATATAATGGGCCACAAAGAAGCGATGACGACTAGTCGAAGTTCAATGTCCGTCTGTGCAAGGATAGTTACAAGGAGAATAACAACGATATTATGACGCACTGTATCTATTCAGTTAGATTACACAGGAGCGATCTTTACGTGATCAGATCGCACGATCAACAGCCTTGGCGTATTCCCTTCATACTTGTAGCATCCTGATCCAAGTGAATCATTCTATATTAGCTTGCTGGCGTAGCTCTAATAAAGTTTTGATATCAGACAGCTGTGCCACGACAGCGCGAATTCTTGCTACTCTCCGTATAGTTTATTGGTAATATTGCTGAAATGAGCTTAAAGGGGCATTCCAGACGTTTTTCATTATTTCACATCATGTAGTACAATAATCGACAGCTCCATTAATAGATTTGTGGAATTTATTGCGGTCCTTGAGCAGAGAAACCAATACTCTGAAAAATCTTAAACAAATAACAGTGAACAGTGTTGATGACATATGAGCCTCACATATTTTAGAAATGTAGTAGTGTTAATTCCACTACAATACCGCTTTCTTAACTTTCTTTCTGCTTCCTTGAGCCCCAACTCATTCATTCTTACGGTGAGGGTGCTATGTCATCATCCTTGTTCATGGCAATTTGTCATAAATTTTGAAATATTCTTAATCCTCGTCCATATCACTATAAATTGTGAAACTCTGTACTCAGCATAACTAATTAATAGCTGTTTAAATGTAAAAGTCTGAAAATCATCCGGGGGTCTCCTTTAAGTACAAGTACATCTTGGTATCCAAATTCGGGAAATAATTCTTCAGACCACAATACTAAATAAGTTGTTTACATACATACTGCGTCATTTCTGCCAATGTGACACGTTTCAGCATCCCAGCTAGGTGGCCAAACCTTCTTGTTGTCCGCACGAGTCAAAGATCTCAAATCGGATTTTACTAATACGATTTTGTCGCAGTTCCCTTTGCATACTCCTTTTTGTATTCCGTTTGCATTCCCTTTTGTCACTCATTTTGTTACAATTGTTTTTTGACTCCTTCTTGCACTCCTTTTATAAGATCAACACCTTGATCTACTGTGTCGGACTGACAGAAAGTCCGTGTTGATTGATGGTGTACTTGAGGTACTCAGCCTGAGTGAGACAAATGCAATCAGCTTTCCTCACCAATGTAGCCGCTGACAATAGAAAAAGAATTCGAGGTCAAATCAAATAGGCGGGGTACTAATCATGCTTGCATAAAGTGATCTTGAAACATCTCATTAGAAGAAAAAAAAAACACTCACCATCTTAAAACAAGTACTTTAGAGTACGACAGACACTAACCCTAAACGTGTTCGTTCTTCAGAATTGAATGTAATGTTTTACTTGATAAAGAAAAACATTATTGTTAATTCATTTTTTTTTTCTTGACGACATACGATGTGGACACAAAAAGTTATATTGGTAAAAGTCTCTACCAAATTCTTGGTACAATATTATCCTCATTGCTGTTAAGCTTTGCTTTTCTTTGCTCTCACGCACTGACATACACTAATCACATGTAACTACGAATACAGTAATTATATACGTGAGCGTGACTTTTACCTGTTGCTCTTAAATGACAGGTTAAAGTCGTTAAAATCTAACTGTAACTGTTTTGAATACAACTTCATTGTTGCTCAATTTGGTTCCGGTGTGGTTATCAGATTGAACTCCAGGATGTGCGCGCGGAAACGCCCGAGCCACGCCCAGCGGATCCCGCCTCCGGGCCGCTGCTTGCCAACAAGCACAACGACCGTACCTCGCAGCAGCGTAACGGGGAGAGAAGAGACGAAGGGAAGTCGACGGGGGCAACTCCAGCTGCAAAACCGACAGCTGGAAAAGAAGAGCAACTGAAATTCAAAGTTTACCGCGCACTCTGTGGGGGCGCCCTGCTGATTGGGATAATCATTGTCATCGTTTGCATCACGCTCTTGACCACGAGTAAGCACCAATAAGAAATTAATTGATTAATTAATTCAGAAAATGCTTTGTGCAATGAATAGGACAAAAACTGTATGTAAAACGCCATAACAACAACAAAAGCAACAATGAAGGAATTATCATATTTACCTGAAATTAAATATGCTCTACCAACACATTCGATCTATAACTAATACCGACGTTCAAAACAGTCACTAGTCACTGTAGCACCATCCTTTCAAAACTTATCAAAGTTGAAAGTGAAGAGTATGTAAAGGGTTTTCAGGAAATAAAACAAAAACACCTCGAAGACATATCTGAACACGCTACAAAAAAGTGTTCTAAAAATCGTAAGAACACAATTTCCAACTCGTATTATGATCCCAAACTTTAGAATAATGAAGAAGAAGAATTGCTCTTTCACAAAATATTAAAACCTTGTCTTACAGGTTCACCCATTTCATCTATTTTGAGTCTACACGTAAAATCAGGACGTGCGACCTTTCGTTATTTTTGTGATGAATGATCATAATAATGTATACGAATGCTGATCAACATGGTTAAAATGACGTCATATTCTTCAATATAGATTATGTAAAATAGTGTGATGTTGTTGATACAATACACACAATTCCATATGAGACACATTTCCTCTGCACTGGATAACACTGATTATTCAGATTTTGGAACCGTGCATATGACAGCCATGCTATTTGGTTGTGTACGCTTAAAAAAAAAAAAAAAAAAAAAAAAAAAAAAAAAAAAAAAAAAAAAAAAAAAACACAGCCCATAAGTATTTTGATTTCTAAAGTTTACGAATTGACGTCAATTCTGCATTTGACAGTTTGGTATCAATTGAAGCGACTGCAGCATTTATAACATTTCACATACACTTGTCAGCGCTGTTGGCTGGAGTGTGTTGTTCGAGGTTTGGGGGAGATTGGTTTCCGATATTACACGAAAACGCCAACGTTCCGGAATTCACTACTTTGATAAGAGCAAGGAAACAAATGCGGGTTGTTCTTGCATAAGAAGTGGTCTTTCTCCATACGGAAATGAGACAGACAACCAGTTTGATTATGACTGACGTAAACATAACACAGCGTGGAATCTACAATTTGAAACAAATTTCTGATGCTGTGTAAGTCAGCTGGATTCGATCATGAATATGTTGAATATTCAAAACTAGCATACTTTTTACAATGTCGTATAAAATGTGTTGAAAATGCTAAAGTAAAGAAAGTAACAAGGATGATATGTTTCCTCCGATGACGTTGAAATACTCATTACCAACTATTCGCCACAACGCTACCAACAACAAACGAACCAATAAAATAGTAAAAAATCTTTAAGCTCTTCGGACATCGCTGTCGATCCTCTTCCCCAAGTATATAAGAAGATTACATCCGAATTTGAAGAATGAGGCTTTAATTGGTAAGCATTATTATTCTTAAGTCAACTAGCTTTGGATTTTTCTTACGCACTAATGTTTTCCCTTGTACTAAACGTCGAGATGTAGTTTATCTAGCTCGATCGTTGTTCAAACAGTATTTTTTTTTTTTTTAATTATTCCTCAATGCGGGAGAAAGGATCGGGTCTATCAATAAGAAGGGATTTAATTGAAAGTGGTAATTCTTGTGACCACCTTCAATTTGATAAAGTAATTTTCTGCTTCTTTAGAGGCAGAATCAACAAAAGCTGGAGATAAGTCATTATCAAATAGATTGGTTTAAACTATTCAGCTGACGTTAGCAGAGAAAAACATAACAAGAGAGAGCATATAAATATATTGACTGAAAAAACATGATTATAACTTCAAATATCCATTTGGTTAACAGGCTTGAATTCCCTATGATCACTTATTCTGATATGATATTCTATAATTAACTGTCACCTTATTGATTGTTTTTTTTTTTGCCTCTGTTTTTCCAGAAAGAAGAACAAGCAAAACCGGAATTCACAGACCAGGTAATAGTGGATACATTTTCCTATCTTTCCCTTTTTTATTTAGACAATTTTATTGCACGTACTTCGGAAAGTCATAATCTAGCTTCCTAAGGTTTATATAAGTACCAGTATACATCCATAATGGATTCAATGAAATATGTACACACATCTGTATGTGAAAAAATGTATGTATATCATATATGTATATATATATATATATATATATATGTATATATATATATATATATATATATATATATTAACATACATACATTATGTGTGTGTGTGTGTGTGCATGTGTGTACTGTAATGCATTGCTATTGTATGTATTATCAGTATAGAAATGAATAAATGCCAATGCATAAAGAAGGGCAAAAATTGTAAGTGTGTAACGCATAGGACTCTGATTCAGACACACGTTGGGCGTAATAACAACGTCTGATTTATTCATTAGATATTGTAGCTACAGCTGCACAGTTTATCCCATCTTGGGGCATTGAGATTAAAAGCCCATGGGGCATCGATATGCACGCTCACGAATGTATACAGACAATTAAGGTCACTGGCGCAGATAGGCGTCAACGTATCCCATGGAGACTGTCGGACGATGAGGCGAGTGGTCACTGTCTGACTGACTGTAATGGTCAGTGACGATGAGCCACCCGGCCGGCCGGCCAAGCCAGCTATTATGGCCAGCAAGGACATGATCATCTTGAGGAAAGAAACGTTTAGCACACGTCTGTAACGACGCAATCAATGCCACACATACACCCATTAGACAGCTAATCTTGGTTCTATTTATTGCACAAAATACAATAGAGGAGACGGAAAGACAAGAATAGAAATAGGGTATAGGAGAAGAGAAACTGAAGGAGAGAGGGAGTCAATTAAAGAGTGGGAGGGGGATTAGAAGTTAAAAAGGCGCTCAAGGTGACAGCTGCGAGTGGTACGCAAACAGAGTAAAAACCAAATGCTAGTAGATATAAAGCAGCTCTTCATCACTCCCTTAACGTTTCTTAGGTTTTTAGTGATAATTAATTGGCACAGGAAAAAAACATATAGCGTTGCAAATACTGTCCAGAACCTCTGGCACGGAAAGGGCTTACAAGATATAGCACAGACCTAAGACATGTACACGCTTGTCTTACACTTACAGGATCATTGAACTTTATAGAACATGATAGTCTACTTCTGAACTGTCTTCGATGAATAAAATGATAATATGTAATGAAAAAAACAAACAAACAAAAAGTGAGATGTAAACCTGCATGTGTGCATGCATTATGTAGCTTATAAGCTGTAACATAACACTGAATTTTAACTTGATTCGCTCTGAATATATGAGAGAAATTTAACCCCGTCCTTACACTACTGGTAACAATTCTTAAATCAGATCTGGTTCTGTTTCAGATTAATTAACAATATAGTGAAATTCAAAACCGGTTTAAGTTTTCAAAGATAAAAGACTACAAGTAAACCAATGAAATCTTAATAAAGAATCTGGAAAAAAAATTATGGAGACTATGAAATTTTGAAGTTTGACATTTTTTTTTTTTTTTTTTTACATAACAGATGTTGAACAGTAATGTGAATAATCATGTAAATTGGTAAGTTGATGCTGTCATCGATACTCTTCCTTTCCAGACTAGATTCTAACTGGTCCAGAATCCCCTAAAAAGTAAATCGATTTCATTTGGAGATAATACTACCATCAGTTGAATAACTATGAGCTTTAAATCTTTTAAATATCTATTTAGGATTGTGCATTGTATGCTGTTGAAAATGGAAACTTCAAGATGTTTATAAAAGGTCTGGTGGGAAGCTGCTCATAGACAACGTTCGTCACAACCTTGTACCTAGTCTGTTGGTGCATATTTCTTAATTGTGTTTTGCAAACACATTTATCACACCTTCGATGCTGCAGCTAAAGGAGACAGCAAGGTCAAGCAGTGTTATTATTGGCCTCGCACCCTCGCCCGGTGAAAATAGCGCGTAGGTGGTGGATGGTAATCTAGTAAGGCAAATGTGTGCATGTCAATGGTCATTGCAAACATTCGAAGTCAACATAACCTTGAGAGCCCATGTTAAGATGCATCCCGATGTAGGGTATCTGAAGTGAAGAGAAACACACGCACATACATTACTCTCACACATTTACTTACAGACACAAGATATACACATGCTTGAAAAAAACGTGCAAATCGTCAAAAGGCGCGCATTGAAGTAACTGGTCAACTATTAACATTATAACTGACGATGACATAAAGGTGTTTAGTCACAGTAATGTTAAGAGAATCTGTAAATTACGCGTCAAACCTGCATGCAAAGGGTAGGGAGCATAATTAATGATAAAGAGGAAGAGACGACGGACAAAGGTTACATTAAATCTCAGCTTAATATTTTTTCAAGGTTATCGCCAGATGTTCCATTACCTCATGACCTTAAACAACTCTTGCTTATTTCGAATTTTCATAGAGATCCTATGCAATCATAGCAATCAAGATTGATTAACACATTCTATTTTATTCATCCCAGAATTGACAACTTCAAGTGCTACGACATCATCAATCTTCAGGATAGGTAAGAACTTACCTTTTGTGTGAAAAAAAAAATCAATTTCTTCCGATCTTTTTTTTTATTTTTGTGTTGATTTTTAATGATAATTATTAGATAAATAATTTTGATAGAAATCAATACACAAATTATTCATTTTATTTGTTGATGAGATTACTTTTTTGAATATAAGTTCTGAAGGGCAAACAAAATGGCAGTGACAATTACATTCTATTGAACAATTCACGCAGGTGCTAATAATATGTATTTTTTTTTTACATTCTACACATGTTATAGCATTTCGATAATTGGCAGGAGGATGTTAACGTATGGCTGCAATAGCAATTACTACATACTGACGAAATATTTCTCAGCCCCTGAACTAACTTCAGCTGACATTTCCCTTTCATGCGGCCTGAATTTTTTTTCTTTATTTCAATTATTTCAAAGTATTTTAAAATGTGAGGATGTACATGTAAAACGCATGTTCTGCGGGTTTCTCTTTAATGTATTGTTTGCTATCTCCCCTTTATCTTTTCTCTTTCATTTTCAGCAAGGATATCAATTTTCTTGGAAATGGCCTTTCCATCGGAACAATTTAAAGATGAATATCTAAATCAAACCTCCGAAGAATACATTGAAATGGTCAACGAGTTTAAGCAAACGGTATGTTGAACTGCTGGTCAAGTGTTAGGTTTGCAGTTAATTATCGAATCTGGTCTTCAAGGGAATAATTACATAAACTGACATTCCATAAAAAAGACTAATATTGATTTTTTTTTTATTTTCGTTTGAAATTTTTCTCCCATTGCGTTTAGATATTTGTTATATATATTTTTTTTTACTTTATTCGCATAAAATCAAATAAAACAAATTGTGACCGATGTCACCAGAATAATTCTTTTATTCCTTTATATCATGCTAAGAGATACGGTCATATTTCTTTAATTTTCATGCACTTCTTGAAAAAAGGAAAACCTCAAGCATCAGAAATTTTTTATGCCCGTTACTCCTTTATCTGAAACTGGTGATATTTCATTTTACATCATACACTGAAAATGAATTTTTACAGGGTCCAATGTGAAGTACATTGCAGTCCATTTAGAAGGTAGAAAAAGAAAATTGAATTCAATCAAGTTGCAGGATAATAAACCATGGTGAGTCAACTGTCTTGTCTTGGTTTAAGTGGAAAAATCTCCTTTAGTCCATGTGTACTTTCAATTGATCTATTCTAGATACGTATTATGTTCAGAAAAAATAGATTTGATTTTTTTTTTTTTCTCATTCAGATGGACGAAACCTTTCGAACGGGAATCTTTTCACACATGTATACAGCGACTGCAGTAGAAAATGTCAGGTACGATAAGAAAAGAGAAGTACAGATACAGTTTTGAAGAGTATGTAATCACCAGAAAGACTGCTTTTGAAATGAAATGAAATGTATTTATATTCCACATAGTGTACATTATCATAGATACACATAGTACAATATAAAGAAAACATCGTGACATAATTTTTGTTTGTATAGTCACAAATGTGGAGAAGACTGCTAAGAAGCACTGATTGTAAAATGTAGATCCCCTACGGAATACAGACAAATTTAATATCAAAGAAAAGGCAAAGTGTTCTTATTTGTATGTGTCGTCCTTCTACCTATCCCTTTACTGCATTCACAGTCATATCAACAAAATAGTTGTACGTTTATACAAGTGTATATGATATTATATACAGGCAATACATACATTTAATTATTGATCATCATGGCTTTATTAAAGTTATTCAAGTAACAAAGAAAAACATGAAATACGTAACAACACAATAGAAATAAGAGAAATATGAGAAAAACTCCCTATGATATCATGATACACACGCTAGCACACACACACACACACACACCTATACATACATATATATAATATATAGACAAGTAAATGAATACAGACATATTTAAAATGCCATTTGGGGCATGAGCAGCGGAACAAATTTCTAACTTCATATGGAGCAATATAGACGGAGAGTCAATTTGTACTTGTTTTTTTTTTTTGGTCTGTTTTGTTTTTAAACCTATGCTGCTATACATATCTTGCGTGGTAAGAAATACCGACTCAAACACTGCAGAAGAGGTTGACTTCTATCTAGTGCCATCAGGGAACTCATTTTTATAAATCAACGTCATCAGAGCCATCATATCTGCGTCAACACATCTGGTTTTGATGGCTTTCCCATGCACTTGCAGGTCTGGAAGCGTTGTAATTGATTGCATCGTGCACTTGAGTGGGTTGCCAAGAGACGTTGAGAGGAATTTAGCCTCCCATGACACGCCTACCGTGGAGGCAATGATAATGGAAGAAATGGAATCTCATCTAGAGACCGCCCTCGCCGCAAAAGTTCGGATGGTGTTCAGGATAAAAAGTGGTATAAACAAAAGGCGATTTCAGTGTTTCTTAGGGGTTCAATATTAGGCTCATTGCATTGACGCTTTTTTTTTATTGTTCCTTTGATGATCCAAAACTCAATGATGAATACTACAATGGTGTGTGGAAAAAAAGAGGTCGTCATTCGCTTAAGCTTACGAGCTTTATTAAAGATGTGGGTTGAAAAAAAAAATGTAAACTGTATCACTGTGTATGAATGGAATTTGTAAAGAGAGCGCCGTCAATAGTTGACTTCAGTAGAGACGATCATTACGAATTGTTTTAAAAGATAGAAAAAAAGTACTAGTATAAAATACTCATTCAGACAACTTTCTGCATCACGATACCTGAACATTAATTTAAGGAAAATGAATGGGAAAAATAATACAGTTGACGATATCTGAAATATGACACTTTATTGTAGGCGTACATGTTTGATTTATTGTTTGCTGACGTTTATTGAAGCACAATAAGCAGTCATATGCAGACATTAATAAAAGCAGTACATTATACTTACTTGATTACATTACCGAAAACAATAAGACATGTATCACATTGTGGAGAATATCTTGATTTATTTTCCAGTTAAAATATTGGAGGCTGTCACGACGTTACCGGCGGCTACACACAAAACGTCAGGTAAGTTTTCGCCAAATAAGGTATGTTTGTTTATTACGTTCTCGCTAAACACAGATTAAAGAGCAGGCATGTTATGTATCTACGTTATTCGGCTTCACTTCAACGACTCTAATCCCCCGACTCCTCTACGTCAAAATAGGCGGCAGCTTTGAAGTGCGTTATAGTTGTTCAGCTATGGAAGCCCTACAAAACTGGATCAACAGTTCTCTTGTGCATTGAATCTTGCTGAAGAAGGTCGTTCTTAAAGTCAAGCACTCGAAACCAATCAACGTCTAGATTCGGCAATACAAATGAAGACTTAAACGCTCTTTGACACTCGACTTTTCTCTTAATAGAAAACAGCATCCCTAATACCCGGTGATGGTCACATTAGATTTGACGACAAGAAGAAATAATGTACTGTTTACCAATCTATTATCAGTGTCTATGATGGGTCAATAGAATCCTGTTAGAGACGGCCATCATTTTCCCCTGTAACATTTGAAACGTTTTCACATTGATTTTACTGTCGTATTGGAAAGCCTGCGGCACTTACTTATACAGGGCCATAAAAAGATTTATTTATTTATCTATTTTTTTGGGGGGGGGGAGGGGAGGGCAGGTTCAAAATAGGAAAGAGCTATAATAGGAAAAACCGCTGGATGAGGAGACTATTAGAGGTTGTTACGTATGAGTGGACAACAATGCAAAGAAAATGTAAATATTGGCTTTTCTAGAAATATGAAAGAGCACCTAACTGCTTTCAGAAAGCAGGGGGGGGGGGGGAATGATTGCTTCCCTTAACATATGTCCCTATCAAGTTGATGGAATTTGTAATTTTCATGAAAAATCATTTTTTTTGTGTGTGTGTGGAATTTTCTTTATATTTTCTTTAAATTGTTGCCCACTCATACATGTACGTCATAACCTTAGTCTCCTCATCCAGCGGTTCCAACGCCAAAACTTTTTAAACATTCATATTTTTTGCACCGATTGTCCGATTTTCTTCAAACTTTCAAACTGATGCGTTGTACTAATGTTACTGCTTTCACTCAATCCACATTGCTCTTTCTGTTGGCGTTCCCTTTGATGCAGAAAGAAAGACCGTGAGATGATTGACAGAATAGTGACAATTTTAAAGGATTTTTTTCCGTTGTTTAATTGTATATTTCGTGTTTCTGTTTTCCTTGTTGTTTCATATCAAGAAGGATTACCGAACTCATGGGCAAACAATTGTCAACATATATCCATCATGGATATGTCCAACTCGCATGTCTAGCAAATGAAATTAAAGAATTTGAGAATCTCTTTCGGACTAAACTGCCAATTTCACAGTCAATGCAGGTTTGGGATCAATCTGTTGATGCTCACATACATTTGGCCAATTGTGTAGTGTCTTTTCTAAAAGTTACAAAGCTTTTCGTACATGAATAGGCCATCTGACGACATCAGACATAAGAAACTTACAATATACAAAGAGACAAAATTACATTATGAAATATGATGTAAGCTTACTAAAATTAATGGAATTTTAAAGGGGATTTGATTTTTTTTCCCGCAGTTACAGACATATCGCAATCGACTACCACTCCAACTGAAGACGAGTCGCTTTCGACTGAGACCGATCCGATCGAGGTCTTTCCCGAATGCTTCACGTGCGGAACGGGCCAGCGCTGCCTGCCGAGATCGTGGGTGTGCGATGGCGATTTGGATTGTGAAAATGGCGAGGATGAAATTAATTGTCGTGAGTGTTGTCTGAGGCACCAACGCTAATCTCTACTCCTACGGCTGAGACTAATTAAAGTGAAAAAAACCACAGTCATAACTATTTACGAAGTTCACGTTAGATATTGCAATAAACAATTATAATAATGATTATTATCATAAAAAGTAGTACTGATATAACATGTTTTTTTATTACATGTTTTTAACGTATTACATGTAATGTGACACTGTACAGGCGTTTATTTGACAAGCTGATACTAATCAGATATTTAAAAAAAAATGTGATTTTGTTATTGCTTTTTCTTTTATTTAGCCGCCATGATTTTTTTTTTTTTTTTTTTTGGGGGGGGGGGGGGGTCGCAATTAAACATTAATCATGAGAATCATGCTAGGTGATATCAGAGCTTAACACCTATGACGATTACAAAAGTACTGGTGCCTTATTTTTTTTTCCTGTGGGACCTAATGAGCTGTGATAACTTTCATAAAATTAAGTATGAAACGTATTGTTTGTTATTCAAGGCGAACGTCATAAAACTTTCAATATATTATTTTCCAAATGCGAAGGGTCTGAAAGGCATGAAATAAAAATAACTGCTCAACTAATGCTGAATAGATATTAATAACCTACAGGTTGTGACAGCGGGTTCCAGTGCAGCAGTGGGGTGTGCATCAACTCCAACTACCAATGTGATGGTGTACATGACTGCGAGAGTGGAGAGGACGAGGAGAATTGTAAGTATAGTCCTCCGCGGTGACTTTATTTTGTCTCGTTGCCACTTTCTACTTGAACATGTTTACACGGTTGAAGTATCTTTTCATCAGAAAGCCTTATACCCTTGGTTTGTTGTTCCTTCACTATTTCAACCGATAATGTCGAATATGAGCAACAGTGAGCTTTGGAAATATAATTTTTAAAATGTAATGATCCGCTACCTGAGAAAATCCGAATGTTTTACAAACATTTTCTATCCTCCCCATTTGATTGAGTGAGAATGACGAGATTACAATAATAATAATAATGATGATGATAATAATGATAATAATAATAATAATAATAATAATAATAATAATAATAATAATAATAAGAACAATAATTATAATAATACATGCATGCAATTTCTATAGCGCCATTCTCCACTTTCATTAAATGCTCAAGGCGCTTTACGTCAAAGCAAAAAGATAGGTGGTTCGTTGACCTAACCGGGATGTTAATGACGCAAACAATAAGAGTCTGTGCTCTCATTACTCATCGGAGCCACTTTCAAGGTGATCACGATTCCATGATCTAGAACTCTAATTCAGTCTGATAGACCATCGGGGCTGTATAGCTCCATGGATGGACTTTGCGGGTACTATACATCTTGTTCTTTCAAAAACGGACGCTGAGGTGCGACTAAAGCTCAGAATTTTATATCTTTTGAAGCTTTTGTAACATCAGAACAGTTGCTTTTTTTTTTTTGGTTATAATATTATCCATGCATTTATTTCATATTGTGGTCAATGAACTGTCCTTGTCAGTTGAAAGAAAGTCAATTTGACACGTGTACCGCTTTGAGTCTTTTTTAATGGAAATAAATAAACTCTTGATTTGAATTGAATAAGATTGAATTGAATTGAATGCCACTAGTTTGTGCGTTCATACATAAACACAAAGATTATGCAGTACTCTTTTCAGATTCTGCATTCGCACGGATCAGTTGTCTTTGATGTCAAGATGATACTGAACAGACTCTAAACAGAGACACAAATATTCATGAAAACGTGCTCCAGGAGTGAGTCTTAAAGCGAGCAAACAAAATTTTAGGGATTTTTGTTATTTAGATGCACATAAAGAATATCAAAAAAATTAATATGGCCATGATTTATATCGCCTTTTTTTTCGCAAGGTTAATTTATGTCAGATCTCTTGTAAAGACCTTGATTTGATGCTGTCAGACATAACTGTTGACTCTATAACTGTAATATGGTATCCAAACAAGCTTTACAACGTGAACAAAATGATCTCCCACGGGTTTTTTAATAATAGCCTATCAAAACTAGGTCAAAATCAAGGAGTTTTAGAGTGAAGACGTAACTATACAATGGTTTCATGTATAAGCCATGAACAGCGCATTGACCCCCATCTTTTATTGAAACAGGTACCTGCGATTCCACGACCAGTTTCCAGTGCTTCCACAACGGAGTGTGCATTCCGAAAACCAGGTTGTGTAACTTTTATCCTGACTGCGATTTTCATGAAGATGAATCCGAAGAGGAATGCAACGTTCTCTCCCTATCAAGTAAGCACGTGCCCCCTGCCACAAAATACATAACATTTTGAGTTTCTTAATATTTCAGAATAAAGGACCGAAAGTTAAGAATATCATAACCTCATTTCCTGTAGTATATTGACATAATTATGATATCATATCACATTTTTTCGTCTTCTTTTCTCGTTTAGAATGTAAAGGTGCCTGTTATATCTGCATTAAATTTTGTTTGTTTTTAAACTTTTTAGATTTAACATAATGATTAACTAGAAATGTCGCTATGGCGACTGATGCCTCCGCCATAATGCATGATTCTCCCAATACAATGTCTTCACAATGTGTGATGGCAGTTTCACATAACTGGCAAAATATTGAAATGTCAGGTTTGTCAGAAATATCTTGAATGTTCACTTTTCTTGAACTGGGTTTGCTATAATTGTCTAAGAGTGCAGGTATACATATTTAGGGAAATGAGAATTTTTACATGACTTTTGACCGACCCTTTTATAAGTTTATGCATTAAGTAATTTCCAAGGTATGAAGAAAGAGTGTAATTACAGTACAAAATAGATTTTTTGGGGGAGGGCATTGAAACCTGGCCTTTGACCTTTGACCTTCTGGCTAGAAATTTCCAAGAAAATCTCCATTAGGTAGTGCATGTATTATATATTAAGTTTTAAAACTAACAATGCAAGCATTGCATTAGACAGAAAGATCCGTCTGTCCGGAGGACTCTTCTATATTTTGCCATTGACGCTGTCCTCCTAGACAGACGGAAGGTACCAGTACCCATTGCTGTGTGGATATTCTTAACCACTGTCTCTATGGAAAATTGGGTGAGGTACCTCACCCTTCTCGATTGCGTCTAATTCACGGCCCTAGGTCGGCAAATTTAAGCTTGTATAGTTATATCAACTATTCAAGAATAGACTACACTCACCAGATTAATGAATAATCCAACATTTCGGTAGAATTTTCAACGTAAAACACACATCGACCAGCCCGTCGCGTCGTCACGTTCAAACTGCAGAAACGTACAGTATGACTCTATTAGCCAATCACATGCGAGGTAGTTTCTACGTGTTTTTTTTTTTTTCACTAAACACGTACCTCGCATGTGATTGGTTTACAGATTCAAAATGGCGACTTACTGCTAGCGAACGGCGATGTTGCGATATGGATAAAATTTCTGCATTATAACCGAGTTACTGTGAGTATTTCGGTTGCACAATGTGAGAAATTAACCCCAAATATTGCTGCATAATGTGTCATGTCATGTCAAACTTGTTTGAATGTAAAAAAGCAGTCTGAAATTTGGTTTATCGTAACGTTTGATCTGTGCGCGTTGCTCCACACAGGGGCTGGGATCATTGACTTCGGTCTGTATACGGAGGGGATCCGTGAAGCCAGACGCAGTCTCCGCGGAACATTCCCCGACGGACAGATACAGACCGATCTTTCGGTCAAGCATTGCATATACTAGTATATGAGGGAAATAGTAAAATTTTGAGGAGTTGACCTTGACCTTTGACCCCTGACTATTGACCCATGACCCCAAATTCCCTAGATAATCCCTGCCAATCAGTACATGCGTATGTACCAAGTTCCATGAAGATACATTGAACCATTTGCGAGAAAAGTGATATTGCAACATATTCACCTAACCTTTGACCTTTTGACCTTTGACCTTATGACATGAAAGTCTCTCTGGAGAATCTTTATGCAGTAGTACATGTCTACACTAAGCTTCAAGAAAATACCTTCGGGCATTGCATAGATATGGGGGAAATAGCAACATTTTTAGCATTTGACCTCGACCTTTTGACCTTTGACCTCTTGACAATGTCACTAAAATCTACTCAACTAATTGCCCCATCATACATCATCCTTGGACCAAGTTTGGTGAAAGCTGCTTCATCCACTTTTGAGTTATCACGTCGTAAACAGATAAATTTTAGGATTTGACCTTGATCTTTGACCTTTGACCTCTGTCCGATTTCACTAAAAAACTAATCAAGCAATTGTCCAATCATACATCATCCTCCTACAAAGTTTGGTGAAATTTGCTCGATCCAGTCTTGAGTTATCGCTTTAACGGATACAATTTCATGATTTGACCTTGACCTTTGACCTTTGGCCTGAGCCGATTTCACCCAAAATCTAATCAAGTAATTGTCCCATCATACTTTATATTTGGACCAAGTTTGGTAAAATTCAAGTCAATATTACTCAAGTTATCGCGTAAACAAAAGCGGACGGACGTACGTACAGACGTGCGGACGTACGGACGTACGCACGGACGTACGGACGTACGGACGGACGGACGGACAACCCGAAAACATAATACCTCCGGCACCACTTCGTGGCGGAGGCATTAAAAATAAAAAAGGTATCGCATATTCTGGCTAGCAAATCATGCCTTTGGGAAAATGGCTAAATTTACATCACCGAGATTGTTGATGTTTTCCTCTGTTATACGGGAAATACAGAAATATATTTATTTACCAAGCTGATGTTTGTATACTTGTAATCATATATTAATAAGAAACAGTTCCAATTCAAGTAGTTTAAAAACTATTATATATACATTATACTGGAAAAACTCCAATATATGAATATCAATGTTGCACGAATTACCCAAAACAAATTATTGTGAGAGGAATTTGTTCCTCCTGATAGGACCAACTGAAAAAGACTAGAAGAAAATGAAGCCAATAATGAACAATAAGATAATTTCTGTGATTAATCAAGTACATGAGAAAAGTTAGAAAACAAATCTTATTTCTTATTTTGCGAAGCAACAGTTGGAATATACTTCCAACGATTTAGCTTTCAAGATTCAATTAGGTGTGTGCTTGTATGTGTGTGTGTGTGTCTTTGTTTGTTTATTCGAGGAATGCGACTATGTTCTCTCTCTCTGGAGGCAATTTTCATAGTATATATAGCTCATTGATTGATATTTTTATTGGAATTTCAATAATACAAGACAGTTTTTATCATTTCCATTTTATCATTATCATCATTCACTAGAAAAAAAAATCAAAGCAAAATCGCTATGAAAGAAAAACACACTAGAGATAAAGCAGTGCAATGGAGTGCTTACAAATTATGATATTATGATAATGATAAAATGTGATAAGAATATGATATTCCTCTTTCCGTCTTTCCATCTAGATTCCATAAATCTTACAGTGGGAATGACATATGAAGTAAATTTTCCCGCGCCGCTTCAAAAAGGCGCGTACACCGGTGAGGGCTCCTTTGCAGTCTGGCTGTTTGACTCCACCGGAGATTCGGCGGACCTTCTTGTGAGTGTGGCGGCCAGTTTTCCAGCAACTACCTCGGCTGACTCCTACCTCAAATTTGGGCGTGGCCTGAACGCCACGCGTACGCCCATCGCAGCATTCCAACGCGATGTCTCCACATCCCCCATCGATCTGAACCCCTTCTACGCTCGCTCCGCCTCCCTGTGGGTGGTCCTCTATCTTTATGATGGCGACGTCATTCACGGATCTTTTAATGTTACAGCTGCGGCAGTGGCAGGTATACGCAAGCCCCGTCAACCAATCATATCCGAACTGAAATGCATAAATCATGACTTGTCCCGTTCAGTGTGTATTCACTGTGGTGGTAATACTAATTAATTGTTTTCAGTTAGGATTTATGGGTCGACTGAAATGGTTGGACATTAATATTAGAACAGTCATGGCGACATTGCTAATTCAGGGAGATGGAACACTAAGTCTTTGTCCCTTTAAAAACCTACTAGTAGCTCCAGAACTAATCGATATGTGACGTTGCATATTTTCCATTTTCCTTTCAATTTAATCGTAAGAACTGAAAAGAGTAAACGATGGCCGGCCGAGTGTAGTTATTGCGCAATTATTGCAGTATTTAATTTTGACAAACAGAATGCATTTGCTTCATTGACCATGTTTTAAAAGAGTAAAGGAAAATTTCATTTAAATCAAGTTTCTTTTTCTTCCTTTCATCTCTGTAGAACAACGATAATATCCCGAAGCGTGCAGCATTATTACTTGAAGGTAAATTGAGGGAATGGTTGTTACTGTACTAACAACCAACCTATTGGTATCTCGTCTCTTTGCAGCTTGCTCCGATGGGGAAGAGGTGTGTCACTATTCCCCGGAATGCATTCCGATAGGAGGTCGTTGCGATGGCAACAGAGACTGTACATTCACCGGGGAAGATGAAAGCCTCTGTTTGACACCCCTTGGTCCGGGCGACCTCATAAACAACACTGATTATTCCAGTTCTTCATTCGAAAGCTCATATTCCTATCATTATTCGTGAAGGTGCCACCGGTTTCATTTCGTCCAAGAGCATTGCTGTTTTATTCGTGTTGGTAAAATATGTTGTTGGTTTTTTTTTCCTCTGGAAGTATTTTATTATGATGATACTTATTATTCTAACTCACATGAGTTAATATAGTGACTGTCTTCTGTAGTGTCAGATTCACAGATTTTGTCGTGTTGTACAATACAAAAAAATATATAATTATGAATATCTAAGTGGTATATTATAGTTAACATTGATTTATAAACATTTTTATTATATGTAAGTAAGTTATGTTTCTGTTCAGAAAAAAAAGAAGAAGAAACAGAAACGAATTACTGGCGACTGGTATACCACTGAGGTATCTCTATTTCGTATCAGTATCTTATTTGCTTTAATAAAAGTGAGCTAGCTGATTTTCCTGATTGTCTATCACACTGAGAGTTAACTTTCATTGTACCTCGCCATGTCTTTTGTTAGCCACATCAATATCACAGAAACATGACAGTTATGCTGAGTCGAGGGGAAGGTGCATGTCTTTTGTTAAACATTCTAGTACTTTAGCAATGATTGATAGATGAGGTCTTAAGAGAAATATTGGTTTAGAACGATTTTTTGTATGTGTGTGCGTTCCAAAGTAATCTAAAGAAAATCTAAAGAAAAAATTCGTTAAGATATATGGAATGTTTCCAGATATTCGTTTCACCGCAAAAGTGATGTTGAGGGTATCATAAATCAACACAAAGCAACATGCATTTGGATTTCAGGGGCCCTTTAACTGAAAATTTGCTATTGTATACATGTTGCCCTCTCGAATGACATTACGGAACTTGGGGAAAAACCCTACACATCGGGTTGCCGTAGTAGAAGGCGGGAATTATAAGTGTGGCAAAACCTATCCCCGGAATTGTTTAACAGGCCTCTCGGCACCACCCAATCTTTCACATATTATACGGTATTATAATAGTAAGGAAACGTCCTGGTTATTGAAAGTGCCTTGCCAAATGTGCAATGCGCTTCCTACTCGAGCTCAAATCCGCTAGACTTAAACAATTAAATATAACATAACACCCCGTTACTGCAGTAGGTATATTATCATGTTAAACGTGTTAATTTTATCCCTTGCCAACCTTTGAACATTGATTATGTCGCGTTGTACATTAAAAATCATATATTTATTCCAACTATATTCTGTTTGAGTATTAAATTTTTGGGTGCTTATATCATTGTTAATATATACTAGTTAGGCAATTACCTGTGAAATGGTGTGAATTTGGGATCTAAACTCTGATATGATTCACTTTGAGTCTATAGGAACTCAATTTCCCGGAAAAAAAATAAATAATTACCAAAACATGCGCACACACCCGCACGCTCACACACACAAACACACACGCACGTACATGCAAAATGCTTACACCCCACTCGAAAAACAAAAGAGATAGATACAGGTTTATCTAGAAAGTTATAAAGTATAGCATCCAGATATGATATATAATTATATATATATATACACTGTATATATAATATACATAATACACATATAAATATATAATGTTATATCTATTATATATATATACGTATATATAATATGTGACCCAGCACCTCAAAACAAACAAAAAGTCGCCAGACATGAATTTTTGGTTAAGACCATATTCTCAAAGAGCAAACTTTAAGCTTTAAAATGATGTATAACTCAAATCAAATTGACTCTCCTAACCTATCTAAATATTGGAAAGAAAGCACAAACTCAGGAAAAGTGTGAACTGAGAAAAGAGGCTCTGAAGTACAGTGTCTATTCAAGCGCTTAATCTTTACCAAACCGTGCTGGCTGTGCGATGAATGGGACCAAAAAAAAAAACAGGAAGTAAACCACCAGAGTAACAACAATGAAGGGATTATCAAATTAAACTAAAATTAAGCATGCCTTATTAACACATTCTGTCCATAATTAATGCTAACTTGCAGTAGCACTATCCTTTCAAAAGTTATTAGAGTTGAAAGTGAAGAGTGTGGACAAGGTTTTTCAGAAATGAAAAAGGGATTCTAAAGACACACCTAATCACACTATTCTACCAAAAATGTTCGAGATAAACTGCTAAAAAACACACTTTCCTGCCCGTTTTATGATACCAAATTTTAGCGTAATGTAAAAGAAGACCCTCTCTTTAACAAATATGAGAAAGTCAAGTTCGGCTAGGTTGACCCATTTCACTTATTTTCAGTCCTCACGCAAAATCAGTGTGTGCGACTTTATTTCCTTTTTTAAGGTGCACGGTCACATAAATATATATATATATATATATATATATATATGTATATATATATATATAGTAAGAGAAGATAGGACATTCACGGACTTAGCCTAGTTCAACGTACATATAGTTTATTTCCAAGCCTTCGCTCTTTTTGAAACCATTATCAAATACCATCGCAAGCCTTAATATCCGCCTCCAGCAAGCCCTGATGAAGGCTTTAAACAGACCGAAAGCTTGGAAATAAACTACATGTATGCCTACGTTGAACTTTTTGCACTGAATAAATAAGGAGATACACTGGTTCTGTAGGCCTACACGGTCGTGACCCCTTCTCTCTCTCACTCACTCGCTTTCTCTCTCTCTCTCTCTCTCTCTCGCTTTCTCTCTTTCTCTCAAATTCAAATTCAAATGAATTTCTAAGGAATTTTCTGCATGGAATATATCATATTACAAAAATGAAATAATCATTTCTTTTTGTTTACAAGACAATGGAACATACAATGTGTACCTCCGTATATAAAGCCGAGACCCAGCTAACACATAACGTTTTCAGAACATTTCCTAAACTTTTTTTTTTTTGAGGTTCCGTACGTCTTCGTATAGAGTGGACTTTTAAAAAATGTACATACAACGTCAAAGTTGGGACTTAGCGTTTACTGCAAAGCACAGGTTTTTTTTGGAAAACGTTTTGAAAACGTCAATAGACGTTACAAAACGTTTTTATTATGTCTGCTACGTCTTTGTCCTATATTAACGTCCACAAAACGTTTTCATTAGGTTAATCTCAGATTGTGCCTGTATAATCTCATAACTCTAATTTCTTTTTTTTAATACCTAATGAAAATAAACAATAGACGTTGTTAATAGGTTTTCTTGACGTTCTAGACGGAAATGAAAGGTTCTCTAAACATTCTGAAACGGGTCATAAGACTTTTTAGACGTTCTTAAAACGTTTTTGAACGTTCTATACCGTTTTCAATGGTTTTCTGGACATCCGCAAAATGTCCACAGAACGTTTTGAATATTCTTAAAAGGTTTTACTGACGTCTATAACTTTCGAAAGGTTTTCTGCCGTTCCTTAAAAATTCCGAAAAGGTGTTTTATTGGTTTTTTTAAACGTTTAAAAATGTTTTTATAACGTCCATTTGAAATTATTTTAAATACGTAGAAAAAAAAACCTTCCACAAAAAGACATTCGGAAAAAAATTTGACAAAACGTCCAAATAACGAACTTGGAACGTTTCAAGAACGTTCAGAAAACGTCCAAATGTTAGCTGGGGATATACGTGTGTTATGCCACATTTTGGTAAATCGGCACATTTTGGTAAATTACCAAAATGTGCAAGTTACCAAAATGTGCCGTCACTATAATGTCACGGCACATTTTGGTCACTGCACATTTTGGTAATTTACCAAAATGTGCTGATAGTGCACCAGGTTTCTGACGGGATCAACTGTCACCAAAATATGCAGTTAAAAGTGGATTTGTCTGCACATTTTGGACAATCTGCACATTTTGGTAACCGAACTAAAAACCCATGGATGGGCTTGAGATTTATAATACGGTCAAGGAGTTAAGGTGATACAACGTCCTGCAGTAAAGACAGGCAAGACACTTATTTAGCTCACCCGAGCTGAAGGCTCGAGTAAGCTATTGCGATTGCTTTTCGTGCGGGTATACTGTGTGACCTGCGTGCCAGGTGCGTGCGGCTGACAACTCAGCCAAAGAATACTCTGAAGGAATGGCAGAAGTACCACAGAATGTCATGAAATTCGCCGCATACGGGGACTGCGATATACATGCGTGGGAGTTGCCTGCGAGGTGCTGCCGCTAAGGGCCTCCTATTGGCGTTCTGCGTATACCTCTGCGGGCAATTCCCATGACTCACCCGGAAATAGTTTTGGTCATGCTGTAAACTTAGCTGCGCGTAAATCGGACTTGCGTGCGCACCTCCGGGCAAATACAGGCGAGATACGCGCTAGGTACCGTCAGGTGCGGACCAACTGCGGAGAGCTCCGGGTAGCAAATTTGCTTCCCCGCAAGTCAAACTTCCCAAGATACGGTATGTAAGGCCTTGAACATGTTCAAAATGATTATGTTGCGAGTGAGTTTCGGGGGTACACGCAGAACACCAGTAGGAGACCCTTACCGGCAGCGCCTTGCAGACAACTCCAACGCAGGTACTTCTCAGTACCCGTAAGTCGGTCGTAACAGAAAACGGATCGTTTTCAAAGTTCTCACGCAGGTCAAACGGAATACACGCAAGTAGAAGGTAAGTAGCACGAGTCTAGCAAATAAGACACGAGTGCGAAACTCGCAAACATTCTTGTCCGCCCGCAGAAAATTTTCCTGCGTGCTGAAAAATCCCTACTTGCAACAAGCCCGCGTAGCTTGCCCGGAAAGGGGTGACATGGCCTTACATGACGTGTCACATCTTTCCGGGCAAGCCTTGCGTGCGACTTGTGAAGAACAATTATTTTTTACTACCCGGAGGTCCCCACAGATGACCTGCACGTAACAGTACCTAGCACGTATCTCATCCGTAGTCGCCCGGAGGTGCGCACGCTAATCCTTTATACCCGTAACCATGTTAACCCGTTGAGGACGGTTTGATTTTGCTACAACACGCATTTCCCATAGACACCTGCCCGAGTATACTCGGGACTCGTCCTCAACGGGTTTTAAGGCATTGTCACATCTTTCCGGGCAAGCTACGCGGACTTGTTGCGTGTGAGGATTTTCCAGCATACCGGACAATTTCTGAGGGCGGACAAGGATTTGGGCGAGGTATGCATGTGTCTTACTTGCTGGATGCGTGCTACTTATGTTCTTCTTGCGGCTATTCTGTGTGACCTGCGTGCCAGGTGTGTGGGGGCTGACAACTCAGAAATTCATCTGAAGGAATGGCAAAAGTCCAGCAGAAATGGCAGAATGTCATTATCTTGGCCGCGCTGACCGCATACGGGGACTGCGAAGTAACTGCGTGGGAGTTGCCTGCGAGGTGCTGCTCAAAACTTGGCTGCGGGTATATCGGACTTGCGTGCGCAGCTACGTTCGAGACAATTGGTTTCCTGCGTGCTGGAAAAACCTTACTCGCAACAATCCCGCGTTGTTTGCCCGGAAAGGTGTGACACGTCCTTCAGGCTGCCGAACTCATTCGGTGGGGACAAAAACCAACTGCACTTACAATTTGTTTTAGTGATGATTGTGGAGGAGCAGAAAGTTACCAAAATGTGCCGTCAATGTCCTGCACATTTTGGTAATTTACCAAAATGTGCAATTTTCCAAAATGTGCCGTAACAACGTGTACAGATTAAAGAAAAGATTAAGAGAACAAGTAAATTTGGAACCAATCGTGATAAAGAAAATCAAAATGATGTGACTGAATTATGGCACATGTTTTGGGAGTGTAAAATAATGCAGAAGACTTTGGTCAAATAAGCATATATCTTGAAGATACGGCAGCCTATAAAGAGAAGGAAGAAAAAATGGGCAAAACATGTGTCTTGAATACCCATCGAAAAGAAAAGAAAAAGCAAGAAAAAAACAGTGACGTTCTTGCATCACATTGCAACAACAAAAATTGTAATACAAAAGACACTATCTATGCAGAGAATGAGGTGAGTGAGGTGAGTGCTGGTGCAAGTGGAAGAGCCCAGCAGGCGCGCGATACTAGGTGACGTTTTAAGATGGGAAAACTTGAATATGTTTGTTGAATGATTTGATGTAAGGAGACTGGGGGGGGGGGGGGGTATCAAAACATTAACAATTAATGTATTCAGTTTTGGTTTCAAAGATCCGATATCGGCTAATTTCCAAAACTCTTTCTCTCTCCATATATATGTGTATATTATATATATAGTACTATATATATATATATATATATATATATATATATATATATCTTATATACACTCAGCAAAAACAGAAAGTAAACACGTTTTCAAGATCATGTTTCGTACAGAAAATTTGGCTTAATATTAATGTTATATATACCATATTAAAGGTAACTTAATTGGGTATCAGCCTGGTAGGTCAATAGAAAGGCAAACGTTATGCATGAGTGAACACATTCACATTTCTCTTCCAAAGCACAAAAGTAAAAATTGCAAAAATGGACAAGTTGTCATTCATGCGTATGTGTTCTTTCATGTAATAATGACAGCAAAAGACAATCCAAAACAGTAAAAAATACAAATCAAATTTCAAATGCTATTTTAAATTAAGACATTTGAAAATGATATTTGGTTCCTGAACTTGTCTAATGAATCCTTATATTCCTACATCAAATGAATGAAACAATAAAATCTGTCCATTTTATGATCTTTGCTGCTTACTTCCTGTGTATTTTCAAGTTAGATTCGACAGAAAACTCTTATTTTCCCCTTAAATTTCCCACTTTGTTTGTGTTTTAGGATACAAAGACAGACCAGGGGACGAAAAGTTATTGCGTTTTTATTCACATGTCTCAATGTCTTATTTTTTTTTTAATCATTGCTATCTTGAAGGGCGTTTTCAAATGAATGACATAATGTAAATTTTTACAATTTTTAGTTGAGTCTTGAAAGACAAAAATCAATGTGTTCATTCATGCATGAGCTTTCTTTATTTATATAACCAAACAGGAAATTAAACAATCTATAGGATTATATGACACAATGATTTTGATCAAAATCTTCTTTGAAAAATATTTGCTGGAAAAAGTGTTTACTTTGTTTGTTTGTTTGTTGTTGTTGTTGTTGTTGTTTTTTTTTTTTTTTTTTTTTTTTTTTTGCTGAGTGTATATGTGACCCTGCACCACAACACAAACAAAAAGTCGCCAGATATGGAATTTTAGTTTAGGGCAGATTATGAAAGAGCAGACTCTAAGCTTCAAAGTGATGTCTAACTCAAGTGAAATGGACTCCCATATAACCTACCTGAATACCGGAAAATAAACACACACTCTGGAAGAGTGCGAATTGAGAAAAGAGGCTCTGAAGTACACGGTCTATTCAAGCGCTTAATCATTACCAAGCTGTGCTAGCCATGAAAGGGGCAAAACACAGGATGTAAACCACCGGAGGAACAACAATGAAGAGATTATCAGATTAAGCTGAAATTGAGCATGTTCTTTAAAGACATTCTGCCCATGATCACTACTAACTTTCAAAGCAGCAAAGGCGCCATTTTTCAAAAGTTACTACACTTGAAAGTGAAGAGTGTGCAAAGGGTTTCAAGACATGAAAAGTGGCCTCTTAAAAATACCTGACCATTCCACTCTTTCCCCAAAAGGGTTGTAGAAAAACTGCTAAAAGCACACTTTTCAAGTCATGTTAAGATCCCAAACAGAAGGATAATGTAGAAGAAGGATAGCTCTTTCAGAAAATATGAAAAACTCAAGATTGACTTGGTTGAACCATTTCACCTTTTGTAGTCCTCACGTAAAAGCAAGGGGTGCGACTTTATGTTTGCTTTGTGATGCATGGTCACATATCATGTAGATCTCAGTTGCAAAAGGTACTACATCGATTTTTTTTTTCATCAAAATTCACTTTCTGGTCTTAACGTTCTAATATTTAGGACCTCTTGACACTGATACGAACAAAAGCTGAATTTCTAACTAGAAATTTAGAAATGAGTTCGATGTGAAAGGTACCTCATCCATTAAAGGAGACTGACAAATCAGATACCAGGATTAACTTGACCTCTACGTCAGTATTCCATTGACTACCTGCCTAATTTGTAAACAGCAGAGGTTGGCTTTTGGCTTTTGGCTTTTGGTTATTACGTTAAAATCAATCATCTGACAAATATCGTGAAAAAAAAATCATCGCACTTTGATCAACTAACGAAAAAAAAAAAGGAGACCTCACTTACATAAGAAACCATCCCAACAAAATTACCAGGATTAAAAAGAGTGGATAAGAGCAAAGGAAACACGGCGAGGAAACTCGACAAATTAAGCGACTTTTCATGTATTCCCATGCACTGCGTTTACGGTTAGTTACTGTGCGTTACTGCTATGGTGTGCAGTTTAATATATTCATTGTTTAAGACATAAAGTTTGCCCAAAATGTTCAGGAACAAGCATTTTGCAGGTATAGACCATGCATAATCTGGCTACATGGCTAATAAGTATGTAATTCTCTAATCTGAAAGCAAAGTTACTTTGTAAATTGTAAATTCTATGACATTAAATTCATGGGTCCACATCCGTATACTCACTCGTACTATCGGTATTTTGACACCTCAACCTACTGTGCTCTACCTATGTTGTGCTATTCTGTACATGCCTAATGTACAGTACCAGGGCAGGAAAGTAGTGTCATGGAGCTTCGAATGATAGTTTCATATTCTTCATACAAGGTCATAAAGGTATTACCGAACGTGTATTCAATATAGCTGGTCCTATTACTCATGGACTGTCTTCATTTATCTGCCTGATATTCAATAGGTAAAGTTCTTGGGAACTGTTCGACTCGACATTGACAAAGTAGAGATTTGCTGTAACAGTTCCAAACTGACCAAGGTTCCAGAAATGTGACCCGCGACAACGGTTTCAGGCAAAAGTCGCAAGAGCAAATTCTTCACTCAGTCATAACCATAAAGAGAGTGACACACAGATATTTTAAATGTGTATGATACTGCTTTTGTACATGTACTGATACATGTGCATTCAGTTGACAGAGATGTTGGGATGATTAGTTTGCTTTTTAACATTTCAGATAAGATTATATACAGTCAATGCTAACGTTGGGATTGAACGATTTCTTCACATACATGTAGATGTTTTGCAAGATGGTATAAAGGCCAAATTTAATCTGTCTGCTTTGATTTCCAGTAATATTGATGTTTTAAAGTTACTTCAAATTTTATATCTGTTTTGTTTCCAGTAAGTATACTTCATACAGTGGCGGATCCAGGGAGGACCGCAACCGGCGCACGCCCCCCCCCCCTCCCCTTTTTTTTTTTGAAACAAAAGAAATATAAAGAAAAAATGGGGGAGGGGTGCGTGCGCCCCCCTCTAATTTTGTAAACGCGCCCCCCTCTTTACGGAATTCCTGGATCCGCCCCTGCTTCATATGTAGTATGTACACTTCTGAATTGTTGATGCAGCTGCCAGTTCATTATGTTTGAAACATTGGCAGTGTGACCAATATAGATACATTGTACTTGCCTTCAAAGTATTTAAGGGCATATGTACACCTTCAAAACAGTCTCTGCTGTTTGGACTGTTGATGAAGTTTTAATGTCTTCTAACTGCACCATGCACTCCTGCTCAATGATAACACCTTTTTCTTCTTGTTGTCCTAACGTAATGCTGGGAATAGATATTTCAGGCAGGGAGGTGCTAGAGAAGGAGAGGCAACTAAAGCTCTCCTTTGAAATCATGCGCGGCACCGCCGAGAAGTTATGCGTTCAAATGTTACCTATGTGCTTTGACAAAAGAGAGCATCAATAATCGGGACTAGCTCCTACTGGAATTCGCTCTCTCTTTCAATGTGATGGCAACAATGAATTTGTGTACCTTGAATTGGAGCAGCGAAAAAAATGCAGTGTGAAACTCACAATTTTAACAGCAAATAGTTTAAAAACACGCTAGAACACGCTTTAACGGAGTACTTTATTTGAAAGATCAAAATATCCCCTTATTAACAGATAGAAAATTAACATGCGGAAATGTGCGCATTATAGAAAAAATAGGTTTTTAAAGGTAGGGAATCCCATTTGCATGCCTTGAACGAAGAGTTGTATAAATACAGTGGTATGTTGAAGAGAGTATCATTTTAGAAACTCCCATGAAGTAGTGAAAGTGGAAGGTAACATTTAATACATTTGCATTGACCGTTAGATTTTGAATTGAATTTTTTTCGGGGCTCACCGTAAATTCCAGTACATTACTAGGCTACCTTTGCAGACCCATGCACTGCATGTGTGTCCATCATGTATATTTTGTGAAGAAAGTTCATCAAAGCTTACAAACATTTCTATATACATTCTTGCCACACACTCTATATGTTATTACATCAGCTCTTATACTTTTAGATTTGTGCTTATAGATAAAAAAAAAATACAGAAGACTGCAACAAAAAGGCTTAAGTGTGGCTGACACACAGAACTACTGAGTAGTTGAGTTTTGTGCATTATTCAAATTGTAGATAACTGTTGACTTCCAAATTTCTCAGCAGTGGCCTAAACAAGTCCCCTGAGGTTCATATTTAATGTTTTGCTGCATTTTGGGAGGTCTGTAAAAGATATCCCCTACCTTTAAGAGGGCCTAATTTTCATTTCCTTATGTTAATAATATTGAATTCTTTCCTAAATTATTCTGAATCAATTCGAGTATTTAATTTAAAATTTTGCGGTGAAATAAAGCTTGTAATTCAACGAAAGGTGAAATGCGTTCTTCGTCTCCGAACTTCGTCTTTCAACTAGAGCGGTGCCGAGCATGACTTCAAAGCGTAATGGAATGCTAGACATCCCATTGTAACGCATTGAACCCAAACATGACGTGTTTGCATGAATTACGAAGAGTTGCCACTCCATCTCTGTAACACCTCTCTGTTTCAGGTCTCTAACGTCGCGGTTGATGGCGTCAAAGTGCATTCAAGCTGCAAGTGAACACAAGTTAACAATAGTCCTGTGTCCCTATTTTCTAGCTGTAGCCACTTTGTTCGTTATCTCGGCTTATCTTCCTATGTCCAGATACCGGTTTCGCTTATATGGAGAGGCTGTGAAAAGTTATACGGTTCTAATCCAGCTTATCGATTACGTCATCGTTGCAGCAGCGGTAATAAGTGAGGGGTATACACCGAGAACTCTGAATTAGGATTTTATCAAACTTCATAACAAAAAAACAAAAAGTAACTTGGAGGAGAATGCAACGACGTGAAAAGCTAGCTGACGTGGACCCGAACGAAGGATACACCATCGCCATCCGACTAGCAGCCGTACTACGTGTAGGAACAATTAGACATACACCCTGGCATATCAAACCGTGGCGTCTACACCGGGCCATGCCTGGGGAATGGCTTCGCTAGAGCGAATTCGTTACCTGAACGAAGATAAGGCACACTACCGCAAATGCTTCAAGGTGTACTGCGAAAACTCCGTCGGATATCCTCTTCGTCTGGACGGTTTAACAAGGCAGTGGTTTGATACCATCATAACCGGGCTGGCAGCCAATCGGAAGTCGAATCAACCTCTTCATATGCTAGGTGTGGGGAGCGGAGCGGGTATGTAGCAATAGTCTTTATTGCAATGTCCATCGTGGCAAAAAGTATTAGGTGGTTGCATCGAACTTAAGTGGTTGGCCAGTATGCCAGTCTAAAATCTGTTCCCTTCAATTCCTGTGGTACCCTGTCTGTTTCCGACAGTCTAGCAGTTTGTACCGTATATTCTTTCGCTCAACACTGTTTCATAACGAAAGACCGAGAGAAAGAAAGAGAGAGAGAGAGAGAGAGAGAGAGAGGAAAAAAAGGAGATTGAGGGGGAGAAGGGTAGACTATGCACAGCCCTTGACTAAACAACCACATTACTGCTCATCAAGGGGGAAAAGAACTCGTACACTCAGTCTGCAACGTAAAATAGCATTCAATGCAGTGCTATTCCAAGACGATATAATGACACTTCAGTTGCGACAATGTACTATGCATATGCCAATGATATTGGGCGTCCTGATAAGAAAAAAATCGCGATCCTGTAATTCTTGAGTCTAAATGAAAAAAAAAAAAAAAAAAAAAAAAACTTACACAAAGTAGTACAGCCCTTTCAAAGGATTTCGTTTGCCAGTTCAGGCCAACTCATTTTATTTCTACAGTTTTTCATGAAACAGAAATGAAAAAAAAGGTAAAATGGTCATAAAGAGCAAAAGCCAAATGATTTTGCACAAAGGGTACATGAACTACAGAATGAAAAGTCCAAAGACTTAAATGAGAATACCACACTTTCATATGTCAATGATCTCTTATTTTTTTCAAGCAAACTTCACAAAACAACGATCGTTTATTTTATTACTTTATTTTTCTTGGAATTAAAAAAAAAAACCTCTACAATAGGATATGTTGAAGAATAATTGGATGTAACTCTGTTCATTTTGTGATTGTACATTATGTATAAGTTTCACCAGTCTCTTGACTGTCAAAATTAATATCGTCACTCCTTTCACTGATACAAGGAACGGCTTTGACGAAAATAAAAGAGGATATAGTTAGACTGGTTTAATTTTCCAGACTTTTTTTTTCTCTCGTTTGCAGGAGAGACTGAATTAGAAATGATGCAGGCGTTAACCTCTTGCTTCGGGAAGATCAACAACACGGTAGTGGAACCGTCACCGGATCAGTTGGAGAAATACCGCTTCTGCTTATCTCAAACAGCAGGAATGGACGACGTTGAGGTCGACTTCCGCGAGATGACGATTGAGCAGCATCGCAGAGAAGAAGCAGCGGGGACCACTTCAAAGAAGTATGACTTCATCAACGCCATCCATTCCTTCTATCACCTCGAGAATCCTGAGGACATTCTGGAGTATCTCTACAGCTGCCTCAAGGAAGGAGGAATTCTCTTAGTAGTCCTTGTTGCCGGTAAGACTCCTCATAGACCGACGTCACGAGTGATGCGATAGTGCCACAGGTGGACTACAGAATATGTACTTTAAATAGTTATGGCAGCTTAAAATAAACAAAAACAAAGAAATTACACTGATCAATCGAACTTTTTTCTTTTTTTTAGGATGATAGCAATTTCAGAAAAAAGTGCCTCATGCCACAACCTTCCGGTTAAAGATATATCGTCCCGACGTTCAAAAAGGCGTTGAATGAAAACATGTGCAGTTGGAGAAGTCTCTTCATTACGTCATTCTTGTTATGGAATCTTTGACAATTGACAAGCTGCATAAAGTATTTCTCGAAAAATAATCAACAAAGTTACATCTACACTATCTCATTGGTGCACACTCCATTTCTTTACCTGTTCAATAGAATACAAATAATGAATGTTTTATGAGTGCAATGGACAGAATATTTCATTAAATGAAAGATGAAATGATCCATTCAACGAGGCGCAGCCGAGTTAAATGGATCAATAATTTCATCTTTCACCGAATAACATATCTCGTCCATGGCACGAATGAAAAAATATTCATTTGTTTTATATAACACCTTAATATAGATCCTTGTCATTTGGTCGTTGAGGAACTTTTAAGTGAGTGCTATACGCTAGAGCGCTGTAAGCACACTACAAAATTAATGCATGCCTTTTGCGTATATGCCGGGCTCTAGTTGTGCGTGCAATGGAGCAAATCGGATGGAGCCAAAATTGCACGAATGGGGACGGAATAATGGAATGGGACAAAATATAACAAACAACAAATCAAATGACAAGGATCTATTTAGGTGTTATATAACATAAAGTCAATTCAGGGGCTGGATATATCCAGTCTCCTGTCTCTTCATAGAGCCGGGGGGGGGGGGGGAGGAGGGGGTCCACACGTTTCTGTCTTTTTTCTCTATTATCAATTGATTCTTTTACAGGCGATGGCGGCGCTGCCAATCTGTGGAACCGGTATCCAAACCTGCAGGACTCGAGAAACAGGCAGATATCTTCCAAAAGCATCCGCGATACTTTTAACGGGTTATCGATCCAGCATCGAGCTTTCCGGGGGAAGTCCCGCGTGGATTTGACGGAGTGTTATCGCGATATATATCGTCCATCAGAGACGAGCGATCTCCTCCTGGATTTTATATCTCACATCATAAAGTTTAGGGAGACGGTCGGAGACGAATTTTATCACGAGTACCTGGAGTTTGTTGCATCAGAGTCCGTCTCCGAGAGACTCCATGACAACCGTGTCCTCTTTATGAACGACTGGGAGGCGGTAATAGCTCAGAAACCAGCAAATTGATTGGAATTGCTAAGAGGCTCCCCTTTGTTCTTCGAGGGGGGGGGGGGGGGATGGTGATGGGGGACGAGGGTTGCTGCAGCTTAGGATCTGACAAAGCTGACATCATTTTCCTTCACCGAAACACTCAGGGGGATCAGTATTTCTGACCAAAGACTTTCGATAAGAAGCTCTCGTGTTCAAGGTGCTTACGTCTGATTTGCTATTCATTTCGTTTGAAAGCCTTCATTCACTCAAGCGTATGACACAATGGGCCTGGTTGATACCGTTTGCTGACTATTGCTAGTATTGCTAATTACGAGGATTCGACATCAGTCGCCCGTTTTCTTGTATGGGTGGGTAGGTGGGGGAACAACTTCACCGGGTTGGGACCCTGATCTGTGCGATGAATCAGGGAGGTGAGATTTACTCTCACCTCCCTCGATGAATGAATGAAGTGAGATCTTTTACGTGCGTGAGTCGTGGCTAACTCACACACGGAACCTCCATTCTATCCGAGGGTCAGAGTGTTACAAACAACATTGTTCAGTGAGACTCGTAGCCTTTTGGCAAGGCCTCGTGGCTGAAGATTGAGACTAACTCGCCACACCGAGCCCTGCGAGGTATGGAAGCAGGAGCCAGTCAAAAACACGGATATACGTCGCGTAGTAATTCGAATTACTACGCGACGTAATTATTTGCGTCGCGTAACAATTCGAATTACTACACGACGTAATTCCGAATTACTGCTCAACGACTTCATGTCACGACATTAAATGAATTAGTGTCGTGTTGAAATTCCTAATGCTACACAACGTAAATAATTACGTCGTGTAGTAATTCCAATTACGACACGACGCAAATAATTACGTTGAGTTGTAAATAATTACAACACGACGTAATTCCAAATTACTGCTCAACGACTAAAAACGCAGCGAATTAGCGTAGCGACCTTAAATCAAGCAATGAAATCGTTCGTTATTTGCTCAGTGATGCATCACGGTGCATGTGCCAAAGGGCTAGACACTCATTTCCTACAGCATGTTTGCCAGTATTTGGTTAGCTGCGGGTATACCTTGAATACATATTTTCTGATACAATGTAGGCCCTATAATTTAGGTTATAAACATTTCATAGGATTGTACTGTCAACAAAATGACATATGGCTCGCTGTATACCAGGGAGGTGGAAAGGAACTTCCATCTCCCTGCTGTATATCCAGCTTCGGTTTTCACCAACACGCAGTGAGCGGAGTGCATGCGCTTCGCGAGACCGAGTGGCGCAGCCGCTCGGTCTCGCATTCAACCGTTCTCTCGCAGTTAGTCTCTTTTTCAGCCACGAGGCCTTGCCAAAAGGCTATGAGACTCGGGAATCAAACCTGGTACCCTGAATGTGACGTGCACCCTGTTTGGGTGGTCAATCACAATCATGTTTGGTTGCTTGCTTGCTTCCATGATGGCACGTGCTGTAGTCTATTCTTTTTTCTTCTATCTTCTTTTTTTTTCCCCTTTTTCCCCAACTTGATTTCATGTCAGTTGATATTGGTTCGTTTAATTTTGTTTTATATCGGTTTGTAGCTTTGTTAATTCATTATTCGTTGTTCTATGTATTTGTTGCGGGTCCCACATCACACAAGCTCTGCTTTTTAGTTGGACCCTTCATTTCCATTCCAATCCTATTATGCATATGTACATGTTTAAAAAAAAAATACATTGTTACTCATTTTCACATGTATTTTGTCAATTTACGGGGGTTTTTGGCAATTATTACAACTATGTTTTGCTTATGCATTGTACATAATTTCTCTGTTTATTTCATGGAAATGAAAAATAAATTTGAATCTTGAATCTTGAATAAAGGCTTGAAGGAGGTCCTTACTGACTTGTGAACACGTGGGATGACATCCCCCCCCCCCGCCCACCTCTAATGGACAGATGCTGCAGACCATCTGATTAGTGCGAGTGTGACTTCTCATGCATGACCCTCAGTGAGAAACTTGATGCATGCCCTTGTTAAGTCGGTTACAGCTCGTTATTTCGAAGGTTCGTTATTCTGAAGGCTCTTTAGTCCGAAGATTCGTTACTACAAAGGTTCGTTGTTCCGAATTTCATTTTCGGATTAACGAATCTTCGAAATAACGAACCTTCGGAATAACGCCACGGATGTTCGGATTAACGAACCCTTTTTCATTTTCGGATTAACGAGCCTCTAGGTATTTAGGGAATTTGCGTGTTTCGGATTAACGAACCTTCGGAATAACGAACCTTCGGAATACATAACCTTCGGAATAACGAACAGCACCCGCTAAGTCGACCTAAAACTGTTCTCATGTCGAGATGTCAAGATAATGTAAATTGCCATGCCGACCTATAAACTTTGCTACATATACATTCTCGTCAAGTCGACTTCCTAAAATGTGTATGTCGACATGGTGACATACATTACTAAGTACCTTGCCAAGTGGAATAGGCCGGTTTACTAATGTACGCACAGATCTTTAATTTTGCACACGGCGGCCGCAACCTCGGGCAAACAAAGAATGCGAGACTGCAACGTCGGCTGCTGCAGCCGTCCCCGACACGTCCCCACATGTAGACTTACGTGTATGTTTTGTACATGTGTGCGATGAATCAACTTCGACTTTACCTCCTGGCATTTCGTGTGGCTCTAAATTAATTCCTAACCTTAGATGAGGGAAATTCTGCTGTGATCAAACGCAATTTGGACTATAGTTTCGATTTTATTGAATTTTGGCTTCGATTTTGTCTTCAGTAGTTCTGAAATGGGTGGAAAACACTGCTGCTACGGAGCATACAACAGTATGACAGCATCACTTCAAACTTCAATGATTAAGTATTATGATTGATTGTGAAATCTAAACTAGACAACGAATCACTCATAATCGATATGTTTCCAAGGATTTTGTTTTTAAGTTAGACTCAGACTGATTAGATTTCATGAAATAGAATGACGATTTTGACCTATTTTCTATTAACAATAACAGGTAGGGGGCCTAGCCCTATATAGCCTAGATCTAGAGTAGATCTAGACGTATACCTAAAATTAAAAACAAAAACAATGATAGACCTAACCTCCCTGACATTCGCAGTAGGCAACATTTATTTCTCCCGTTGACTTATTCATCACGACACAGGTCTGGTACGTTGGTTAGTTGAGGTATGTCCGGTCGGCCTAACCTCACTAAGGAAAACACGAAAAGGGCTCGTGTCCGAAACCTCATTGAACTTCAGGCTTGAAACACCCCAATCCGCGAAAAGACGGTAGTCCTCATATGACCTGTAGCCTATCCCTTAAGCTTTTCCAGTCATAGTCAGTCCGATTGATGATCAGGTGGTTGAACACGTCAAAGAGTCCAAAATCTGGAAATCTCTCGAAGTTGGATGTAAACCCAGCGAGCTTGTTAGGATCGGAGAACGAGCAGCCTACCAGAACGAGCTTCTCCTGCAGTGACCGGCCGTTGTCCGCCCGGGAGAGGTCGGGATCGATGGGCAAATCCAAATCGGCTACGGCAGTTGCACTAGTTTGATGAGTTTCTCCTTGTTGTAGCCGCTTGTGCTCACACCTATATCCCTAAAATACTCAGTTAATTCCTTAACTGTCCAATTTTTCCACGGCTTGCTAGAACTTTGGCTGGAACTTGAAGCTGACGCCATCTCAAAGCAAGATTATAGCAAACAAAAGTTGTCGATTATCCGCAGCGAGTAATGATCGTAGACAATACACGCGTGAATGCAAAAACAGTGTGGCGCGCGCGTCCGCGCTTATTTCGCTTGCCCGACTTAGTTACAATCACTAGGGTCGCGTAGGGTTGACGTCATTATGAATATCATTAGTAAACCGGTCTATTCCTGAAAAGTGCATCTCGCCAGGTCGACTTTCCGTTAGTTAGTGTATGACGACATGGGGACATAGCTTATCTCACCAAATCAACTTCTGAACTTAAAATCTCACCAAAATCGACGTCCTTAAAAGAATATGTGGAATCGGCGACATACACTTTATTATGTTTTGACTTGGCGAGATAGGGCGACATTTACTGACTGAATTTCAGTTAAACAAGGGCATGCATTCTTATCCAACTAGGCAATCTGATAAATTTCATTTACAAAATCCTAAAACGGTGATGGCTCTGAAATCTACCAGACACACTGGATCCGATATTTGGAACTCTCTTCCTTCTGAAATTCGAAGTCTATGTACTATTTTAAGAAAGCTGTAAAGACAATGCTGCTCTCTGGATATCAGTGATTTTATAATGTCTTTATATTGTATTGTATATGAAATCCCCTCGTGGAAATAATATGGCCGTTCTGAATTTATTACGTAATGTTATGTAACCGACCATGACCTGTAAACGGTACTGTTCACCTGTACCTCGGTGAGAAAAAATTCTTTGCCATTCTTTACTACTCAGTGATCCAGGTGATCTAACTTTGGGTATTAGCGAAAGCAGACAGACCTCTCCCTTCCTTTCTCCTTTCTTCTATCCTATCTCTATGCAAGTCATCCCTCCTTCCTATTTTCCTATCTGTCATGTATTATGTACGAGGGCTGCATGCAAATCAAGCAATGCCTTAGCTGTAGCCCTTCTGTGTTATTCATTGCATCATTGGTATGTTTTGTTGTACAAAATCGTGTGGTAACTATAGTAATTTTCCTATCACGGGCTTACTATCTTTCTCCCCCCAACGTGCCGTGCTTTCTTTTATGGAGGACGCATCATATAAAAAGGGCAGTTAATCAGCTATCTGTATAAAGTGAACAAGTGCCCTATATGATTAGCTTGAGCCGTGGATGGATGATTAAGGTCTTCAAAAGGAAATGAATATCATAATAGTTCTCCACGGGTATCCGTATAGATGATGGATTTACTCGAGTGAAATCACAAAATAGGAACTCGTTTGGCGCTTCAACAAAATGGCGAATTTCACCCTGCCTTGAGAATGAGTGATTGATACAAAACTACACGTTCCCTTGCGCCTTTATGGTGTGAATGGAAGTAGATGCATTGTTACTGATAAATTACTGCTGCTTTGATTTGATTTGCTAAGCTGATTCGCCTTGTAGCCCTTTTTTTTTATGTTTTCTTTAATCTGTGTAATAATAATAATAATAATAATAATAATTGCATTTATATGGCGCTTCATACTGACGTTTCTAAGCGCACTTTGCTACTCATACAAATAGATTAGAAAACACAATAACATTAACAAAATCAGCGTTAACAGTAACAAAAGAAGAAGAAAGAAAAGACAAATACATGTGATACAATGGTACAATAATTGATAACTGTGTGCGCCTCCAGGAGAAAAAAAAATTACAACTGATTAAACAGGTGAGTTTTAAGAAGAATTTTAAATGATTCGACAGATGAGGCATTCTGAATATACAGAGGGAGTTTATTCCAAAGAGTGGGAGCAATGGAAGAGAAGGCTCGGTCACCATAACGGGTTTTTGTACGTGGGCCATGAAGTAATTGGAGAGAGGAAGATGAACGGAGGGGTCTGGCAGAAGAGGAGGAGCGGAGAGAGACTAGGTTTTGAAGATATATGGGTGCAAGATTACGTGTGATTTTGTACGTCAGAAGTAGGATCTTGAAAGTAATACGGGAATGGACTGGAAGCCAATGTAGTGAGCGGAGAACAGGAGATATATGGTCATGTCTCCTACTAAGGGAGACTAATCTAGCGGCTGAATTTTGGATACGTTGGAGAGGGGATATGTGAGAAAGAGGGAGGCCGGCAAGGAGGGAGTTGCAGTAGTCCAGATAGGAGGAGACGAAGGCATGGACGAGCCGCTCAGCTGATGATTGATCAAGCAGACGCCTGATCTTCCCTATTTTGAAAATACCCCAAGATGCAGACTTACAAATGTTTGTGATATGGTGTTTAAGAGTTAAGTGTTTGTCCAAAGTAAAGCCAAGGTCTCTAACACAGTCAGAGACCTTAATAATCCCATCCCGAGTAGTTAGATCTGGTAGAGGAACTGTGCTCCTAAACTGTGATGAGAAATGGATGAGTTCAGACTTGTCTTCGTTCAGACGGAGTCTGTTGGCAGTGGACCAGGCTTTGATGTCGTTGAGACATTCTCTCAGTGAATTAACAGCAGCAATCCTATCGCCAGGTGACATAGTTATGTAAATTTGAGTGTCGTCAGCATACATAGCGTAGTTGAATCCATGATGACAATTGATGATTCTGGTGAGTGGACCTGTATAGAGGAGAAAAAGAAGGGGGCCGGCAACGGATCCTTGCGGAACTCCGCAGCTGATAGGACTAGGACGTGAACAGGTCCCATTGATTATCACCCTCTGTGTGCGATCTTGAAGATATGACTTGATCCAGTGGATGGCAGTGCCTGTGATGGAGTAGTCATTACTAAGTCGTTGTAGTAGCAACGTGTGGTCGAGCGTGTCAAACGCAGCCGAATAGTCAAGAAGAAGAAGAGCAGCCTCATTGCCCTTGTCGACAGCAAGAAGGAGATCGTTGAGCACTTTCAACAAGGCAGTTTCTGTTGAGTGGAGGTTGCGGTATGCTGACTGGTTTGTAGGAAGCAGATGATTACTGTCAACATAAGACATTAACTGTGTAGACACAATCCTTTCAAGAAGCTTACTCACAAATGGCAGATTGGCAATTGGTCGGTAATTGCTCAGGACATCGGGATCTAGGTTCGGTTTCTTCAACAGAGGGGAAACAAGAGATGTCTTGAAAGGTATTGGAACTATACCCGATGACAATGATGTGCTAATGATGTTTTTAAGAACCGGAAGTATGTAAACATAATGTATTCGATTTGTCATAATTCCATAGTCGTGTCATAACCACAAATTTGATCAACTACATGTATTGTAAATTCTTTCTTACAAATTCAATGTGTTGTGAGATCATAAAGGGAAAAATAAAACAGTGAATATAACAAAGATCATTGTGTTAAATAAACCTTTCTCTTTGTCTTTTCGATTGATAACGATAAATTACAAAGTCCCTGAATCTTTTCTAAAGTGGCACCACCTGTATTGAAAATGAGTGGTAATTTTAAGAGGAATAGCACGATGCATTTACAAATTTAATCTGGCTGTGTGCTTATGATTGAAATTCAATTAATCATTATGTAAAATATATGAACCAAACGCAACAATTGTTCTTTCTACCTTGTGTCTGCATCAGCGCAATTTAAGTGTGTGTGTGTGTGTGTGTGTGTGTGTGCGTGGGCGTAATGGTGGTTTATCATTATTGTAATTGCAATGACACTTTTTGTATAGTCATCAGTTGATCGAACAATTGATTGCTTCACTGAATAAGTGAGTGGTGTATCTGTCATGTTGTACGAATATAATATATATACTGTATACACACACAAGCGCGCACACGCTCGCTCACACACAAACACAAACACAAACACACACACACACACACACACACACACACACACACATATATGAAGAGTTTGTTTGCAAAAACCGATAAGTCCAAATTTGCCAAATGGAGATATTTGCGATTAAAGGTCTAGAAAAATAGAGAGAATAAGAAATTTTTTGCTTCTATAGACCATAACTTCAAAAATGTACCTCTATATGTAGTGACCAATATATCATTTAAAAGGTATTTTGTACTTTATGACAGAGATCTTACTTCAAAATCTTCAAAAATGGACTTATCGGTTTTTTGCAAACAAACTCTTTATATATATACATATATATATATATATATGTATATATGTATATATGTATATGTGTGTGTGTGTTTGTGTGTGTGTGTGTGTATAAAAACTTAATAAAACGTTAAGTCGTCTCACGGCTGTGTGTTTAAATAGTATGGTATGTATTTAAAAAAAAAATCCTATTTTAACATTAAACGTCTGTCTTCGTGAACACTTGATTCATTATTGTTAAACGTGCCAGATTGTTCCCTGTGATTTTGGCTGCACACCAACATGATTTTAGATCCAATATTGATCTTTGATTTCTTTCGCATATGTATATCATAATGTAAAACCTAAGACCAAAACGAAAACCATACACGTTCTTGAAATCATAATTGTGCCCTATTAAATTGTGACATTGACATTACATACAATATTGTTCAAACCTTTTTTTTTCACTCATGCCATTATGTAACATTGTTAATCAATGGCACTATCTGAACTACCCTGCAAAAGTCTTTGCGAGACGAATTGAAAGAGGGCTCACTAGTTCTCATCTGTAAAAAAAAAAAAAAAAAAAAAATGTCTTGATATTTCAGGTTCTGAAAGGTTGAGCTCCGTTGCTGTTCCATGACCCTCTTCGTACAGATTGTCAATTTTTCATCATTCTTCATAGTTTAAAGGTATAATTTACCATTTGCAGATGAAACAAAATCCCAGCGTTAGTGCTTTAAAATAGTTCTAGAATGTGACTTGGGGATAGAAACAACCAATATGAAATTTTGAATCGGTAAAATCGATGTTCAGTGTTCAATAAATGTACAAAATGTAAACAATAAAAATGTTTCCAGACTAAACCGTCTACAGTTACGGTTTATTGAGAGAATATCTCCTTATATTTTAGGCTCTATCGCAAAAATTTTATATAACAGGATGTTTTGTGGTACAACGGACCTACACACATGCATTAAATTTTTTAAACCAGTGTTCCCAAAGGTAAATAGGACTTTTAAGGCCACCCTCGTTACCAGTTTGCATTTCTTGCGATGCGGACACGGACGTTTTACAGTGTCTTTGACAAAGTGTATGTCGGCGAATATACGTTAACCCGAAGGTGATGTGTAAAGAGGGACACCAGTGATCCTTGCTCTCATGTCAGAGTCTAGATGATCCTGGAGATAGAATCCCCACTCCATCTTAAGACAGAGAAAATGCCCCAATGTATTTCACCAAAAAAGTGCGCACCACATCCCTAAATTTAAATTCGAAAAATGTGATATGTCCTATATGTGGGAAGGACGAGAGACAACCCCCTTAGGTCGCTCCGCTCTCTCCAACATATCCTGAGTTTAGATCACCCCCCCCCCCCCATCCTTAAAACTGCTTGTTTGCGTGTGTGATGATAACAACGTGTGTGTGAGAGCTTGCATAGGTTTTGTGTAATTGTGTCTGCGTGCGTGTGCGTGCGTGCACGCAAGCATGTGTGTGTGTGTGTGTGTGTGTATGCGTGCGTGTTCATGTGTGTGTTTCGGAATAACATAACCAGACATAGTATTACATTTCAAGCCTTAAACGGTGGTAGCAATTGTGCAGCTCATTAATAAGTCACACGCGTCAGCTTCGCAATATTTACACGCGGCGTTGATGGTTGTAAAACCATGCAGTCCACACAAAAACAACCTGGGCACCATATTGTTCAAATAAAGGTCATTGCATACTATCCCTTGACACTTTTCTTGTAACTGGTAAATTGGAAAAAAAAAAACGAGAATAGGTCTTAATGAAATGTATGTTTAAAATATTTATATGTGCACTAGGTGCATATGGGACTGTTAGGCCTATAGATCTATTTTTATTCTCTGCAACCAAATTAACCCAAACCAATTCACGTTGCGGTTAATCGTAAATTACCATTACTTGGCTGTTTTCAAGTGTTTTTCCAGTGACTAAGATAGTGTACTAAATCCAAGTTTCGAAGAGTCTGGGGTTCAGAAAAAAAAAAACAACTCTTATTTATCAACATTGTGAACGCGCGTGTTTCATTAATGAGCATTACGTTATTACTATTATCATTCTTGAGACACAAGTTTTTACAAATCTTCAAAAAATGAGGAAACATTTAAACCAGATTTGTACAACTTGTGGGAGGAAAGTACATTCGATTATAGTCTTTGGTTCTGCAGTTAGATATCCATGGAATTCATTAGTCTTGAATGCAACTTTTTAACACAAGAATCCATACCGATAAACTACCGCTTATTCTACTTATTGATATTGCCTTGTTGGTAATTGAAGTGCAGTGAAAACGAGTAGAGGAAGAGAGAATATATCATGGAATTACGTAGCACAGGAATAATGGAGTAATAATTTCTTGCCAGGGATGATTATGGGCCGTGTTTGTGAAAGTATATGGTTGAATGGCAATGAGTACGGACAGTCCACTTAGCATTCAGGTGTAGAATATGTGATCGAGGGTCTAATTTGGTTAACACCGGGCAAGGTTGATGTAGGTCTGTGATGAGTATCGCTTCTAACGCCATTTATACTCGGCGCATCAGGGACCTGGCGGAAGGGCTGATTAATAATAAAAAAAAGAAAAAAAAAAACTCATCAGCTGACGTTTCCTGGTTGGAGTACGTTGCCATGGCTTTCGGGGGAAAGCACGAGTAATCGATCTGTGACATGAGCAGCTATTATGAGCAGCTATTATTGATCGGGAAGTGGTTTCTTCTCGCCAAAGGATGACGCATATATCTTACGAGGCAAAATGAATCGAGCCGAACTTCAGCTTACAGCTCCTTGTTCCGGAATGTGATACTTCTGGATGTGGCATCTTTAATTTGGCTTTTCAATAGACAATCGTGTCTGGAAAAATGCCTGCAATACGACCAGCGATTCGAACCACTATGGACACTTCTAAGGTAGGTTAAGCTTGCGAAAATAATGTGTCGATGCGATCATGTTTTTCTTTTAAAGAAATGTCTCGTAATTGCAGAGCCGGAGTTTACTTCAATATCCTTGGCTTCATTGAAACATAGATGTAAAACTAGCAAATCAAATTTCAATGACAAAACTTAAATTAACAAAGAAAAACAAAACGCTTCTTGGCAGAAAACAGGCATCTATCGAAATCAGTTCGAGAATTTCTTTATCGACTGAAATTATTGCACTGTAATTTCAAGTACAGTGATAATGTGAAAGTCACCTTGACGCATGAACATATTTTGCGACAAGACTTCAGAAGTTGTTTTCACTAGAAACCAGGAAATGTGAATGCTCTGACTTGAAGTATTAAAAAGAAACAGAGTTTGAGCACATGATATTCAATTGCATTTTCGTAACTTTAGAATGATTCACGGAAAAATGATGTAAATGCTGAGGTAGCATTGATACGTGGACAATGTATTGATGTCTTTCTCCTCTTTCATCTGTGGCAGTCGTTGTCTGCTATGATCTATTTCAGACATAATGTTCTCCATTAAAAATCAGCATAATACTGTACCAATTACTTCACGGATCATAACTCAATGACTGATAGTCGTATGGCCTACTACACAGTTGTGATCCATGAAGTCACAGATACAACACTTTGATTTTTAGATAACATTTCGAACATAAGGACCAGTTTCTTATTAAAATTTCTACACTTGCGTTGCATAATAGGAAGTGATACCATTTTTTCATTAATTCTAAAAAAAAAAGTCAGCAGGTATAATATGGGGATTTCACAGTTGAACAATTTACTTCATTTTTAATCTCCTTTTAGCCAACTTCTGATTCTTTGATTTTTAAAGGGGAAGGCTAGTACCTGATCAGTGGGAATCAGTGCGAATGCTGGGGGATGATTGTTCCAATCCTTGTGGGATTAATTTAAGAGTACATTATATATCTACAGTTGTGTGGAAATTATTTGCTTCAGAACGGTCTCGTATTCAAGTAATGTGCAGATTAATGCCCCGTCACTGACCAGGGACGCTTACCTGGAAACATTAAACTGCACATTACTTGAATATGAGACCATTCTGAAGCAAATAGTTTTCACACAACAATAGATATATAATTTACTCTTGAATGAATCCCGTAAGGATTGGAACAATCATCTCCCAGCATTTCCACTGATTCCCACTGATCAGGTACTAGCCTTCCCCTTTAAATAACATTTCTAACAGAAGGACCCGGTTCTTACCGGTTTTGCATAATGAGGTTCACGAGTGTGTACAAGGGGATCGAGCTAACGTAGACAACAAGTTATACCCAGACAAGTATCCCATTGTCGTTTAGGGATTTTAATGATCACTAATTAGTCGGCATTTTGGTAAAATTCTAAGATGTCATTAAATAGGACCTGTCTCTTCCATGGTAGCATCTATCTATACAGTGTTGCATAATTAACGTTTTATGTGCAATGGTGTAAACCCACAGTGTGCCGCCTTATTCTGAGATAGCAACGTAGTTATGCTGTAAGAAAACGATCCTTTTTTCAAATCCATAAAACTTTCATATATTTGTCTTACCTTTAACGTGTTGTAGACAAAATGTCAAGCTTTGGTTTGATGTAAGTTGTACAACAAATCTATGCTGGTTTTTCTTTCACATGGCCAATATACTTTATGTATAAAAGGCATGACTTTTGCATACAAAAGAGTGGCAGAAACTTAATATCTACTCCCAAATCCTATAAAAACACCGCCTTTATAGCCAATCACCACATAAAATGCAAGCTAAATGTGACAAGAATGGAATCGCAAGAAACGCTTTTGGCAATTTCTGGACGGGCGGGTTTGTGCGTTTGAACAGAATATGTGACGTTGGCACGCCGTGGACTGAGTCGGACGTGCAAACGTGACTATGGCACATAAACAGTTACAGCCTATTAGCTCTGGTTATGTTAGTGGTAAGACGGCTTTTTTCACGGCAAAAACCGGCGTTTGGCTTTCATGTCTGAACGACAGCAACTGAGCTAGAACTCGGTAGAAGCCAAGGTATTCATGGCTGATTTAATGGTTCAGCTTTATTTTCCTGTGGCCGTTATACGCAGTTATAGATGTTCACCACGGGGTACAAAATGAGTGGCAGCTGGCCGCGTTGGCAGGTGGCCGTTATATAGAGGGTCAATAATACAGCAGTTTCTTGCGGGGAATTTCAGTGGCCGCTGTGAGCACATGGCCGCTATAGACAGGTGGCTGCTAAGACAGGTTTACCGTATTACCTTATCTTATAAGTCATGCAGCCGTGATGAAATTTTACAATGAGACCACAGAGGCAAAATTCCAGACGGATGTACAATTATTCGTGTTTTGTACAAATTTATTAGTTGTCGTGATTTTTTCGTTTGTTTTGTTTGTTTGTTTGCTTGTTTGTTTGTTTGTTTTGCTGGTATTATTATTATTGTATGACCATGCATCACAAAAGCAACAAAAAGTCGCCAGACATGGATTTGTAGTTAAAGGCAGATTCTGAAAGAACAGACTCTAAGCTGATGTATAGAGTGTAACGGACTCCCCAACCTATCTAAATAAGAAAGTCCACACTCTGGGAAAATGTGAAGTGAGAAAAGAGGCTCTGCAGTATAGGGTCTATTGAAGTGCTTAATCTTTACCAAGCCGTGCTAGCTGTGCGATGAAAGGGACAAAACGCAGGATTTTACCACCGGAGCAACAAGAATGAAGAGATTAGTAGATTAAGCTGAATTTTAAGACGTTTTATTCACACATTCTGTCCATGATTAATATCAACGTTCAAAGCAGTAGCATTATCCTTTCAATAGTTATAAGAATAGAAAGCGAAGAGTGCGCAGAGGATTTTTAAGAAATGAAAAGGGGCCTCTAAGGCATATCTGATTAGTCTACCCCCCCAAAAAAAAAAAAAAAATAAAAAAAATGTTGTAGAAAAACTACTGAAAACACACTTTCCCATTCATGTAGTTATGATCCCAAACTGAAGAATATTATCGAAGAAGGATAGCTTTTTCAGAAAATATGAAAAACTCAAGATTGACTCGGTTGACCCATTTCACCTTTTTTGAGTCCTCATGTAAAATCAATGGGTGCGACTTTTTGTTGCTTTGGTGATGCACGGTCACAAATAATCTTCATGCACACACATTGATTTGATTTTGTTTTAAAAAGTCTGACATGCAAATCAATACAGGAGTTAGTTTCAATTTGATCAAATCATTGTCCTGATTATATAACATGAAAATGGTAAAAAGAAGTAATGCATACTGCAATAATGTGTTATCTAGAAGATCAATGATATAAGATGTTACTATATGTTTGGGGGGAATGCACCCTACAAGCTTTGCTTCTTCAGCATTCCTCCCCATCTGCTGCATTTTCGTAATTTCAGAATGGTTTTTTGTGTGCTTTTTTCTTTTTCACCTTGTCATTCTATAAATTCCACTTATCATATTTTGTAATATTCACACATATATGTATTTATATTCTATGTGGAAGGAAAATTGTAGTTACAAGTTCTGTTGGAGATGGAAAAAATAAATGAAATGAAATGAAAAATGAAATGAAATAAGGACGTGAGCAATGAGACACACTGGTGGCATTTCTGCAGGTGACAGTGGGGAAATGTCGTCCATCGATAGAGAAGGATGTGTGCAATGAAGTATGATTTTACATAGATCTGGAATCGTACGGAATGTTTTGCCTGCATAAGCTTACACAATCAATTCACAACAATTTGGACTGGTTCAATGGAGCGATATTTTGAAGATCTCTAAGATTAAGTGTTAAGTTGCGATTGACCTCCACAGAAATAACGTATAATTCAAGAACTGATTTACTTTATAATAGGTAAAGGGAGAACGTCTGCTTGCCTAACACCTGAATTATTCCACCCACGAGCTAAACATTGAAAAGAGGTCCATGAATCATACAGCCAAGAGTTAAAAAGGTCCATAATAGCCAAATGACACCCATGTACATGTATTACCCTACCTAGGGGGTGCTGAATCTAGATGATGCAACTCTTGCATCCTTGAGGGTTTTGAAAATATTCAAGAGGCCACCAAAATGGCCACCAAAAACAGATATTCCCATGTATTTCCTTCTAAATGGAGACCAATTGAAAGAAATTGATGGATTTATCTCATTTTGAAGGTGCTGTATCCGAATCTGGATGATGCCACTCTTGCATATCCTTGACGGTTTTGAAATATTCAAGAGGCCGCCAAATGGCCACCAAAAAAAAAAAAATATTCCCATGTATTTCCTTCTTAATGATGTTTTTGAAAACAATCGATGGTTTTACCCTATTTTGAGGGTCCTGAATCCTAATCTGGATTATGCAATCCTGCATCGTTGAAGGTTTTGAGATATTCAAGATGGCTGTCACAATGACAGCCAAAAACGGATATTTACATGTATTTTTTTCGAACTCGTGAAAATATTTAGAACAATTGATGGTTTCATCCTGTTTTGAGGGTGCTTAGTACAATTATGAATGAAGCATTTCTTGTACCCTCGAAGGTTTTGAGATATTCGAGATGGTCCCCCAAAAATGACCTCCAAAGACGGAAGTTCCCGTTTATTTCCTTCTAAAGGGTAAAAATTTAAAACACTTGATGGTTTTACCCTAGGTTCAAGGGTGCTGAGTCCCAATCTGGATGATGCAACTCTTACATCCTTGAAGGATTTGATATATTCAAGATGTCTGTCAAAATGACCTCAAAACACAAACAAACAAACAAACAAACGCGGAAGTTTTGAACACTTAGAGAAGAGAAGTTTTGAACAATTAGAGAAGTTTCCTGATATTGCCAAGTATTACTCGTCTTAATCCATGAACTACTGAATTGGTTAATTTGTGAATATTCATGGTCCGGAATACATTGCTCAATACACCAATCGGACATTTTTAATACTTATGTTTCATTTTCCGCATGATATACATACATGTATATATCATGTATATGTATACATATCTCGAGAGGTTGTAAAACAGATCACAGGTATCGCGTCGTTGTTACAAAAACAGACAAACAAACAAACCACAACATAAGGTAACAGTTAATGGTACAGTAATTACGAATATAAAAAGGCAGAATGCTTGAAATCTATTAATATCTACAGTGCACTACAGTGGTCATGGATGCAGTTTCAACACCAAATACCAGCAGGCTACAATATATATGTCACTCTATCGATAGCCGAAATGGGGTAACTTCACATCTTTATATTCATATCTTACATATTATTGGCGACCATAAAACATTTTTACTTTTGCTTTTTGGCATAATACAAGTTTCAGTCGTATCTTTGTGTATCGTAAGTTTCAGTATGATGTCAATATCGTGTTTGTTTGTTTGTTTTTTGAGGATGCGTTAAAATTCCATATGAGACATATCGGAATGTCTCAGTAGGGTCTCCAAAACCATACCTGTAAAAGTAATTTTTAGTTTCATTAATTTTTCAGCTGATTTGATAAATTCACGCAACTGAACTGTATTTAACAATACGAACTATTGCGTTTCACCATTTTCGAGCACGATGTTTCACCATTTATAAAAGAATATAAAGGAATTTTTGGACATTTTTCTCAAAACCTTCGAAGACTTCGAAATGGGGTAAAAGCAGCTGCAATTCATTCAGTTTTTCACCATTAAGAAAGATATAATAATTATTTACATTGGAATTTCAATTTCTGACAGCTATTTTCTCGGTCATCTTGAACATCTCAAAATCCAAAAGAATTCAGGTGTGATGCATTAACCTGATTCGGATTCATCACCCTCAAAATAGGGTTAAACCACCAGTTGTTTTCAAGTGTTTTCAACATTTAGAAGGAAATAGGTGCCTTCATGGGAATTTCTGTTTTTGGCGTCCATACATCATAACCCTCATCAATGATGAAAGAGTTATATTCTGTAGGTTCGGTATCAGCACGCTCAAAATAGGATAATATCATCACGTGTTATCAATCTTTACCCTTTAGAAGGAAATGAATGAGATCATAAGTTTTTTTTTTGCGACCATTTTGGCGTCCATTTTTGGTGGCCTTTTTGGCGTCCATTTTTGGCGGCCATCTTGGATACTGTGTCAAAACTCTCAAGAATGCAAGAGATGCATCTTACCAGATTCGGATTCAGCACCCTCAAAATAGGATGAACCATCAATTGTTTTCACATTTTCATTTGGAAGGACACATGAAAATTTCCATTAAATTTTGGTGGCCATTTTCGCGGCCATCTTGAATATCTTAAAACCTTCTAGGATGCAAAAGTTGCATCATCCAGATTTGGATTCAGCACTCTCTAAATAGGGGAAAACCATCAATTGTTGTCAATTGTTCACCATTTAGAAGAAAATACATGGGAATATCTTTTTTGGCGGCCGTTTTGGAGGCCATCTTGAATATTTCAAAACTTTCTAGGACAAGAGTTGCCTCATCTAGATTCGGATTAAAACACCCCCGAAATAGGGCAAAACCATTCTAATGCATTGGGTGGATCGAAAACAAGGTTTTAGCTTCTGGCACCCTGACTACGTAGGCGAAAGAGTCCTTGAGCTCGACATTACGAACATTAAGCCTCGTAATGTAATGTTAGGCTTGAGGACTTTTTTTTGCCTATATATGAAGAGTTTGTTTGCAAAAACCGATAAGTCCATATTTGCCAAATGGAGATATTTGCGATTAAAGTTCAAGAAAAATAAAGAGAATAATAAGAAAATTTTTGCTTCTTTTGACCATAACGTCAAAAATGTACCTTTATATGTAGTGACCAATATATCATTTAAAAGGTATTATTTCGTACGTTATGACAGAGACCGTACTTCGAAATCTTCAAAAATGGACTTATCGGTTTTTGCGAACAAACTCTTCATATAGGGTCTAGCTCATGGACCGTATAGCTCTTGGACCTACTTAACTTGATGTTGAGCTCGTGGGCCTGGTTAACTTTTTTTCCCCTAGTTCATTAGATATATGATTGTATGAGCCGCGTGATCTTTATGACTTGTTGGTGTCAATCTCGTGATGTGAATCCTATGTATGACCGGTCCAGCAAAACATGTCAAGTATTTGTAATTTCTTGCCAGGTTGTGCTGATTCTCCTCGTTGGATCCTGTATTTTCCTTCATGTACTGGGTATGTTTACAAAGTTTACTCCCGTTCTATTGAAACTGCGGTTACAACTAAGTGAAAATTCAGACCGCTAAATTATCCGCTCCGTTTTTATTGTTCATTTGTTTGGTTATGACAACATTTCGCTATAACGAAAGAAAACTGCCGGTCCCGAATACGTCGTTATGATGGAAGTCCATTGTACAGATAAATGATTTAAAGTTTTATTCAACATTTTCAGTGCGATTTTCTGAACTACACTACAAAGTATTTGCAGAGAATGAAATAAGAAAATGCTTCATTAATTTTGTTGGTCATTTTAACGTTTCTGCAATTGGAACGGAAAAGTGGAGTTTAAAATGATTATCGTTCCGATTAATAAGAATTATAGCAATGAAAGATAATCTTCCCCATAGTTCCTCCCGTACTCATAATATACTCATCACGTTAGTAGAAATAGAAAGATAATCGAATGTACAGCGTGTAGGCATTCTCTTTTTTCCTTCTTTCCTTCCATTCTTTCCATCCATTCTGTCAAGTCGTGTCATGTTGTTGGTGTGTATCATGTGCTAAGTATTTGCAAATTTGTATTTAATTTTCCTTTGAGTGGTTCACAATATACAAGTTTGCTTTTTCGTGGACCTCTCAGTTCTTTTTTTTTTTCTCAACTGAAACATAAATGTATTTTTTGCCAGTATGCATGCATATAAATCTTTATTTGTATCATTCATCCTTTGCAAAGTCGAATGTTTGCGGTGGTGATATAATTCCTGATTTACTTTTGTGTTATGTTCTGTTGGAAAAAGAAGAATGAAAATAAATGAATTGAATTGAATTATAGGATAATCACCATATTCTTTTTTATGAATGATATCAAAATAAGAAATCATAATCTTATAAGTCTGCAGTGATGATGATATTATTACTACATGTATTTCACGTTTGCGTTATGTTAATATTGCCGGAAAAGCGTGTCAATAATAATGCTATACTCTTGCAATTATGTTGACAATGAAATTGCTGCAGTATAGCTCCACTGGTATGGACATTTAATCAAAGTTCAGGTCCTCACCGAAAGTAATGAATATTCCCTTTTCTTGTGCACGGGTTCCCCTCGCATACATAATAATATTGCAGTGCTGTACACACATGACATAATGATAATTAAAAAACTAAAAATTTAAACAAATATCATGGTCATGTAGGGTGGAAAGTTGAACCCTCTATTTGTACTTATCTAATGTCATTAGAGAAGTGGCAGGGGAGCTGTGTAACCCATGTAACAAAGTGTTTTAGCTCCTGGAGCTGGGGGTTCATTACACCCGACAAGCATCGACTGTGCAAATTTTAGACAATTTCAGTCTGTCCTCTCTCTCTCTCTCTCTCTCTCTCTCCTCTCTCTCTCTCTGTCTCTGCTTGACCTTTATCAAGTGATATGTTTCGGATGCTTTGTTCATAGTATGATAAATGTCCACATTTATTTACAGTGTGTGTAAAGAAATGTGCATGTAATGCACTTTACAATCGATTATTTTCAAAGTCCTTTGTCTAAAAAATAGCATTCATGTGTGTAAAGAAATGTGCATGTAATGCACTTTACAATCGATTATTTTCAAAGTCCTTTGTCTAAAAAATAGCATTATTTAGTGTCAAAAGGTCACTATTGTCATTTCCTCGTAGGGGAGCCGTCTCCGGAGCAATGCCCTTTCATCTCTCAGACGTCCTGCCCAGAGATACGGGGCGAGAATGGCGATATGATTCAATATCTTATGAAGCTGTTACCATTAGAGCAAGAACATCGTCTGGCTGTCCCTCCGGAGCTGAAAGATATCCTGCCCTCTACCAGATACATGTGCGCGCCGCCAGGTAAGTACGGGAATGGACCTGAAACAATGGGTGCACGTCACGAGACCGACACCCACGAATCATACAGTCATCAAGAATCACACAGCCCATGAGTCATGCAGTCCACGAGTTATACAGCCCACGAGTCATACAGTCCATGAGCAAACAAGACACGTTAAGACCCATATTCTTGATATTGTAATGTCAAACTCATGGGCTGTATCATAGTCATGTACCTTTTTTGTTTGTTAGTTGGTTTGTTTGTTTGTTTGTTTGTTTGTTTGTTTGTTTTTGTTTGTTTAGTTTTTTTTTTTTGGGGGGGGGTCAGTCTCGTGGGATGACCACGAAACAATTCTTACGGAGCATTCTTGGAGGATCTCGTGAGAGCTCTCGAAATGAAGTGGGCTAACAGAGCACCAAATCAATGTGTCAAAGCAATTCATTGCCATGGAAACTGGTTGTAAAAAATCACCTAGCTCAAGTATAATGCGTAAACTACTGGGGCCATGTCTTGCACAAAGTTCTAACATAAGCTATAACTTTTTAGCATGTCTCCTCCATTTCCTGCAACCTTAGTTTTAATTCAATTTTCATTTGCTTTTGTGATGCGTAGTATTGTTAACTTCACGTATTTTTCTTTGTTATATACTACATTGCATTGATGTTGTGTTATTTTGTGTATGAAAATGTTGTTGGAAATGAAATAAATGAAATGAAATGAAATGAAATGAAAAACTGTGACATCACAGAGACGGATCCAGGATGGGGGAGCACCGGGCGCCGCTCCCCCGAAGGAGTATCAAAGGAGCGAAGGAGTGATGGGGAGAAGGAGCAGAAGAAGTGAGAAGGAGGAGCTGGAGTAGAGAGGGAGGAGATAGAAGAGAAATTGGGTAACTTTGAGAGAGAAGGAGGAGATGGCGTGACCCTGCATCACAAAACCAACAAAAAGTCGCCAGACAAAGATTGTTAGTTAAGGGCAGATTCTGAAAGAGCAGACTCTAAGCTTTAAAATGATGTATAAAACAACTCAAATGGACTCCCCTAACCTATCTAAATACTGGAAAGAAAGCACACACTCTGAAGTGTGAACTGAGAAAAGAGGCTCTGAAGTACAGGGTCTATTGAAGTGCTTAATCTTTACCAAGCCGTGCTATAGCTGTGTGATAAAACGGACAAAAACACAGGATGTAAACCACCGGAGCAGCAAAAATGAAGGAATGATCAAATTGAACTGAAATTAAGTATGCTCTATTAACATATTCGGTCCATGATTGGTACCAACTTTCAAAGCATTATCCATTCAAAACTTATTAGACTTGAAAGTGACGAGTGTGCAAATGATTTCAAAAGGTGAAAAGGGCTTCTAAGACATACCTGATCATTCTAGTTTCCCCCAAAAAACAGTTGTAGAAAACCTGCTGAAAATACACTTTTCATTCATGTTATGATCCCAAAGTAAAGAATAATGTAGAAGGATAGCACCTTCAGAAAGCATCAAAAACTCAACATTGACTCGGTTGACCCATTTCACCTTTTTGAGTCTTCAGGTAAAATCAAGGGTTGCGACTTTTTATTCGTTTTGTCATGCACGGTCACATACAGAAGAAAGGATAGAGGAGGAAAGGAGGAGATAGGAAATGGAAGGAGGAGTTAATTAGAAGAGAGGGAGAAGATTAAGAAGAGGTGGAGGAGCTTTGACATGTTGAGAGGGAGAAGGAGGAAATAGGGGAGGAGGAGATAGAGGAGAATGAGGAGATAGGGGAGAAGGAAGAGATTGGAGAGAAGGAGGATATTGGAGAGAATGAGGAGATAGGGGAGAATGAGGAGATAGGGGAGAAGGAGGAGATTGTTGAGAAGGAGGAGATAGGGGAGAAGGAGGAGATAGGGGAGAAGGAGGAGATAGGGGAGAAGGAGGAGATAGGGGAGAAGGGGGAGATTGGGAGAAGGAGGAGATAGAAGAAAATGAGGAGATAGGGGAGAATGAGGATATAGGGTTGAAGGAGGAGATAGGGGAGAATGAGGAGATAGGGGAGAAGGAGGAGATAGGGGAGAAGGAGGAGATAGGGGAGAAGGAGGAGATTGGGAGAAGGAGGGGATAGGGGAGAAGGAGGAGATTGGGAGAAGGAGGAGATAGAAAAGAATGAGGAGATATTAAGGGGAGAAGGAGGAGATAGAAGAAATGAGGAGATAGGGGAGAATGAGGACATAGGGTTGAAGGAGGAGATTGGGGAGAAGGAGGAGATAGGGGAGAAGGAGGAGATAGGGGAGAAGGAGGAGATAGGGGAGAAGGAGGAGATAGGGGAGAAGGGGGAGATTGGGAGAAGGAGGAGATAGAAAAGAATGAGGAGATATAAAGGGAGAAGGAGGAGATAGAAGAAAATGAGGAGATAGGGGAGAATGAGGATATAGGGTTGAAGGAGGAGATAGGGGAGAATGAGGAGATAGGGGAGAAGGAGGAGATAGGGGAGAAGGAGGAGATAGGGGAGAAGGAGGAGATAGGGTTGAAGGAGGAGATAGGGGAGAATGAGGGGAGAAGGAGGAGATAGGGGAGAAGGAGGAGATAGGGGAGAAGGAGGAGATAGGGGGAGAAGGAGGAGATTGGGGAGAAGGAGGAGATAGGGGAGAAGGAAGAGATAGGGGAGAAGGAGGAGATAGGGGAGAAGGAGGAGATTGGGGAGAAGGAGGAGATTGGGGAGAAGGAGGAGATAGGGAGAAGGAGGAGATAGGGGAGAAGGAGGAGATTGGGGAGAAGGAGGAGATAGGGGAGAAGGAGGAGATAGGGGAGAATGAGGAGATTGGGGAGAAGGGGAGATTGGGGAGAAGGAGGAGATGGGGAGAAGGAGGACATAGGGGAGAAGGAGGAGATTGGGGAGAAGGAGGAGATAGGGGAGAAGGAGGAGATAGGGGAGAATGAGGAGATAGGGGAGAAGGAGGAGATGGGGAAAAGGAGGAGATAGGGGAGAATGAGGAGATTGGGGAGAAGGAGGAGTAGGGGAGAAGGAGGAGATAGGGTGAATGAGGAGATAGGGGAAGGAGGAGATGGGAGAGGAGGGGAGAGAGGAGATAGGGGAAATGAGGAGATATGGAGATGGAGGAGATGAGGAGAAGGAGGAGATAGGTTGAAGGATGAGAAGGGAGAAGGAGGAGATAGGGGAGAAGGAGGAGATAGGGGAGAAGGAGGAGATAGGGGAGAAGGAGGAGATGGGGAGAATGAGGAGATAGGGTTGAAGGAGGAGATAGGGGAGAGGAGGGATAGGGGAGAAGAGAAGGAGGGATTGTTGAGAGGAGGAGATAGGGGAGAAGGAAGAGATAGGGGAGAAGGAGGAGATAGGGGAGAAGGAGGAGATTGGGGAGAAGGAGGAGATAGGGGAGAAGGAGGAGATAGGGGAGAAGGAGGAGATAGGGGAGAAGGAGGAGATAGGGGAGAAGGAGGAGATAGGGAGAAGGAGGAGATAGGGGAGAAGGAGGAGATAGGGGAGAAGGAGGAGATAGGGGAGAAGGGGAGATTGGGAGAAGGAGGAGATAGAAAAGAATGAGGAGATATAAAGGGGAGAAGGAGGAGATAGAAGAAAATGAGGAGATAGGGGAGAATGAGGATATAGGGTTGAAGGAGGAGATAGGGGAGAATGAGGATAGGGGAGAAGGAGGAGATAGGGGAGAAGGAGGAGATAGGGGAGAAGGAGGAGATAGGGGAGAAGGAGGAGATAGGGGAGAAGGAGGAGATAGGGGAGAAGGAGGAATAGGGGAGAAGGATGAGATAGGGGAGAAGGAGGAGATAGGGAGAAGGAGGAGATAGGGTTGAAGGAGGAGATAGGGAGAAGGAGGAGATTGTTGAGAAGGAGGAGATAGGGGAGAAGGAGGAGATAGGGGGAGAGGAGGAGATAGGGGAGAAGGAGGATTGTTGAGAAGGAGGAGATAGGGAGAAGGAGGAGAATAGGGTTGAAGGAGGAGATAGGGGAGAAGGAGGAGATAGGGAGAGGAGGAGATAGGGGAGAAGGAGGAGATAGGGGAGAAGGAGGAGATAGGGAGAAGGAGGAGATAGGGAGAAGGGGGAGGGGAAGGAGGAGATAGGGTTGAAGGAGGAGATAGGGGAGAAGGAGGAGATTGTTGAGAAGGAGGAGATAGGGGAGAAGGAGGAGATAGGGTTGAAGGAGGAGATAGGTTGAAGGAGGAGATAGTGGAGAAGGAGGAGATAGGGAGAAGGAGGAGATAGGGAGAAGGAGGAGATAGGGAGAAGGAGGAGATAGGGGAGAAGGAGGAGATAGGGGAGAAGGAGGAGATAGGGGAGAAGGAGGAGATAGGGAGAAGGGGGAGATTGGAGAAGGAGGAGATAGAAAAGAATGAGGAGATATAAAGGGAGAAGGAGGAGATAGAAGAAAATGAGGAGATAGGGGAGAATGAGGATATAGGGTTGAAGGAGGAGATAGGGGAGAATGAGGAGATAGGGGAGAAGGAGGAGATAGGGGAGAAGGAGGAGATAGGGGAGAAGGAGGAGATAGGGGAGAAGGAGGAGATAGGGGGAGAAGGAGGAGATAGGGGAGAATGAGGAGATAGGGGAGAAGGAGGAGATTGGGAGAGGAGGAGATAGGGGAGAAGGAGGAGATAGGGAGAATGAGGAGATAGTGGAGATGGAGGAGATGAGGAGAAGGAGGAGATAGGTTGAAGGAGGAGATAGGGGAGAAGGAGAGATAGGGGAGAAGGAGGAGATAGGGGAGAAGGAGAAGATAGGGGAGAAGGAGGAGATAGGGGAGAATGAGGAGATAGGGTTGAAGGAGGAGATAGGGGAGAAGGAGGAGATAGGGGAGAAGGAGGAGATAGGGGAGAAGGAGGAGATTGTTGAGAAGGAGGAGATAGGGGAGAAGGAGGAGATAGGGGAGAAGGAGGAGATAGGGGAGAAGGAGGAGATAGGGGAGAAGGAGGAGATAGGGGAGAAGGAGGAGATAGGGAGAAGGAGGAGATAGGGGAGAAGGAGGAGATAGGGGAGAAGGAGGAGATAGGGAGAAGGGGGAGATTGGGAGAAGGAGGAGATAGAAAAGAATGAGGAGATATAAAGGGGAGAAGGAGGAGATAGAAGAAAATGAGGAGATAGGGGAGAATGAGGATATAGGGTTGAAGGAGGAGATAGGGGAGAATGAGGAGATAGGGGAGAAGGAGGAGATAGGGGAGAAGGAGGAGATAGGGGAGAAGGAGGAGATAGGGGAGAAGGAGGAGATAGGGAGAAGGAGGAGATAGGGGAGAAGGAGGAGATAGGGGAGAAGGAGGAGATAGGGAGAAGGAGGAGATAGGGTTGAAGGAGGAGATAGGGGAGAAGGAGGAGATTGTTGAGAAGGAGGAGATAGGGGAGAAGGAGGAGATAGGGAGAAGGAGGAGATAGGGGAGAAGGAGGAGATTGTTGAGAAGGAGGAGATAGGGAGAAGGAGAGGGTTGAAGGAGGAGATAGGGGAGAGGAGGAGATAGGGGGAGAAGGGAGAGGGGAGAAGGGGAGATAGGGGAGAAGGAGGAGATAGGGGAGAAGGAGGAGATAGGGTTGAAGGAGGAGATAAGGGGAGAAGGAGGAGATTGTTGAGAAGGAGGAGATAGGGGAGAAGGAGGAGATAGGGTTGAAGGAGGAGATAGTTGAAGGAGGAGATAGGGGAGAAGGAGGAGATAGGGGAGAAGGAGGAGATAGGGGAGAAGGAGGAGATAGGGGAGAAGGAGGAGATAGGGGAGAAGGAGGAGATTGTTGAGAAGGAGGAGATAGGGGAGAAGGAGGAGATAGGGTTGAAGGAGGAGATAGGGGAGAAGGAGGAGATAGGGGAGAAGGAGGAGATAGGGGAGAAGGAGGAGATAGGGGAGAAGGAGGAGATAGGGGAGAAGGAGGAGATAGGGGAGAATGAGGAGATAGGGGAGAAGGAGGAGATAGGGGAGAAGGAGGAGATAGGGGAGAAGGAGGAGATAGGGGAGAAGGAGGAGATAGGGGAGAAGGAGGAGATAGGGGAGAAGGAGGAGATAGGGGAGAAGGAGGAGATAGGGGAGAAGGAGGAGATAGGGGAGAAGGAGGAGATAGGGGAGAAGGAGGAGATAGGGGAGAAGGAGGAGATAGGGGAGAAGGAGGAGATAGGGAGAAGGAGGAGATTGGGGAGAAGGAGGAGATAGGGGAGAAGGAGGAGATAGGGGAGAAGGAGGAGATAGGGGATAGAAAGTGCGGGAAGGAGATGAAGAATGAAGAAAATAAACAGGAAGGCAGATAGGTGGAGGGTTAAGGGGTGGGTAAAGGGGGAATACTCTCTATACTTAGAGTTGATTCCTTCATATTACACGATAAAAGGGGTGATATGAAGATAGTAATCGGTTCTGTCGATTGCAAAAAAAAAACACCAACTTAGATGATTTTTTTTTTTCATCAATCAACTGGCTGCTTCATCGGTTTGATAATATCACAAATATCATTATTATTTGCTCACACTTTTTTTAAAATTATTTTTCACATTAGTTTGGACAATTCATGACTGTGTAGATTCCCTCTTCTTCAGAAGGGGATGAGTTAACTGTTTTCATGTGTTTTGTTATGAACTCTGTCTGCTATTTTCTCTAACCTCTTGAAGCCAAGTTAAGAGTCATTGTGAAGTAATGTAGTACATGTTAACGTTTTGTATAATTGTATAAGAGTGCTGAAAAATAGTACTTATTGTGCTGTATTGCATCTTTCTTTTTTTCATCGCCTAATGCTTAACAAGTGTTTTGGTGGAATTCCCTTTTATATTTTTTTTTCTATCTTTGATTATCCTCTACTCTAGTTGCAGGCGTCTTGTAATTACTGAACGATTTTATTTTTTTTTTTGCATCACGTCACTAATGTCCTTTACTGAAATCTTGTTTCATTCACTGACTCCGTTTGGGTACTAGTCTTTGCCGTAAATTCCCTGTCAATAGATCTGCAGTCAAGTCGTAAAATCTACATGATGGCATCCTAGAGCATCAATTTACCATCCTTCCCCTTCCCTCACCACTTCCAGAGGAAAAAAAAAATGATAATGAAATGATACGTGAAACAAACATACACGCACCCTGGCACGCACGCACACATACACACACACACACACACGCACACACACACACACGCACACACATACATATATACACACTTTTTGTTTTATGGTATTCTTTATTTGAATTTCATTCAATATCAGGTTCCTGTTAAGAACGAAATTAATTTGACAAAACAATAAGCAGCTGTATTTTTCTTTCTTTTGCTAATACATCATTTTTCCGACATACAGTCCAATATATTTGAAGGTTGTTTTTTTTTTTTTGTTCAAATCATACCATGTTATAAGAGTAATGACATGGAATTCGGCAGGACTCTCAGAACGAGCTATCTTGATCAACCTAATCAAGCCAATCCATGCCTGCATCATTACATCCAAAAACAATCACACAAACAAACAAAAACAAACAAACACATTTGTGCTGCTGAGTCACCTCCTTTTTCTTAACATACACTTTATTCAAAAAGTATATCCACATCAGCATAACTCTTGAAAAAACTATCTTGATCAACTTGATCATTAATTAATCAATATCTACATGTACTTCAGTACATAAACTCCCTTACACTCCCTTGAGAACACAGCATTTCCCGAAACCTGCAGTAAACTGAAAGAAGAATGCTTAAATTAACAGAACGAAATCCATCATTTTTTTTTTTTTTAATACCGAGCTAGGGAGTGGCTAAAGGAAATACAGTGGATAGGTTGAACGCCCAATAACTAAAGTGGATGGATGAATTAAGCATCACAATATCTACCATTGTTCAATTTTTTCGCATAAATTGTTCTACTTTTCCTCGCCTCATTTCGATGCGATGGCTTATTTCATTCATCAAACATCTACTGACTTTAATAGACAGCTGCACTGATGGAATATCATGGTCACGGCTTTGTTCGTTCTAATTGTGTCGATCCATGTTCTGTGTATTATTCTCTTCGATGTGTAGGAAGCCGGACTCATGATAGCTGTTACTGCAAGGGGCATGGTAATGACAATGATTTTTGTCAGTAGAGGGCGGCAAATAAAGTATTGAGCTGGTACTCAGCTTGGAATACTTCTACATAACATTGCTTTCAAGTGTATTGTTTTGGGTTTGTTTGTTTGTTTGTTTTGTTTTTTTTTTGTTGCCCCGTGTCCCCGCTGAGTGCTTACTCACAATAAACTGTTAGTGTAGATGTCAAATTTGTTGTGTATCTAAGTGTTTTGTTAGTGTGTGTGCGTACGTGTGTACGTGTGTCCTTGCAAACAGATATGAACGCTTTCGTTCATTCCGATTTAGTCAAGAAAAATGTAAACTATTTGGACGGGCATTTACTATAGGAGATGGGGGATACTAGGGGATACTGGGGAATGGGGGATATTCTGCTTGACCAATGTGCAATAAATAATGTTCGTACATTCGTAGGGGCCTCCGTGAACCTCTCGAAGAGCAGTGTTAAAACTGAATTATACCATAGGTTAACATGGGTAGAAAACTATTATTATTATTTGGCTTATCATAACGATGATTTCTTTTTTTCCGCAAAAGTATTGCTATCCCATCGTTATCATCTCGTACCTACAGCAGGCATTTATTGCTTCTCTTATAATTTTTTTTTCGCATATAGCAGCTACTTTTATCAGTAGCATCAGAAATATTACCATATTAAGTATATTGTTGATAACTTTGCTCTGAAAAGTTGTTATCTACTGCAAAAAAAAAAAATATATATATATATATACTATCTGGACAGTATCAGACTAGTTGTCTTTAATCGATTGTTGTTGCTGTTGGTTTTTTTTTTTTTGGTTTTTTCCATTCTTCTTCTTCTTCCCCATCCTAGCCTGTTTGTCAAACCCGTGTCAGCATGGAGGGACGTGTGATGAGACTATGGAAGGCTTCAAATGCACTTGTCCTACTGGATATCAAGGCGTTACGTGTGCATTTGGTAAAGATAAAATGGCTTACTGCTTGTTTTTCTTTTCTTCTTCTATTTCTAATGTCCTCAACATTTAGGAAAAGCAAAAAACAAACAAACAAACAAACAAACGAAAACAAAAAACACCAAAAACACCAACAGCAACATTTACTGAACCGAGCCCCTCTTTCGAAACAGACGCGATGAAGGAGGACATTCAGAATGTGGTATAAAAGCCAATATGTGGAGATAACATTAGTTTCTACGTTATTCGCCTTCGTCGTCTGATACTTCTTCTTAGTTTATCGCTTGGTTCGAGATCATTATTTTAGACGTCTTTGAAAACCTGACACCAAACAGCGCCCTCCGTGACACCTTCTGCTTTTCTGATTTTCTCGTGGCATCAGCACTGAACTCTGTAGTGGAAGTGACGTTACGCGCAGTGCTTGAAGTCAATAGCAGCGCTTTGCTTTAGTTGGCGCTACCATTTTAGGACTCCACCTTTAGTCCCCGCCCACTTTACTATACGCTACTGTTGTGCAGAAGGTACGCAGAAGAACCGTGCGTTCCTCAGTGGAAAGTCACTATTTTGTAAATTATGGGGTGCCAAGTATTGCATGGCTATTTCATTACGAAATGGCTCTTTAGTCGACAAAATGAACATGCCCTAACAAAACAACTGGTTTTGTGACAAAATGAACATTTTTAACGGAATGACTGATTTCAAAATGCCATTTTGTACACAAAATTACCCACTTCGTGACGAAATAGCCATGTGGCACTTGGTACCTTATTGGTGCCCCATAGCAAATTCCAAAAATTAATGAGTAAAGGTAGTAAATTATTAATTCCACTTTACTTACAGTTTTAATTCCGAAAACGGTTTTACGTCCGATCTTGGACGTTTCATCGTCTCGTCTGATTTGGTGACGGGAAGGCGTCGTTGCAAATCGGCACAGACGCACTACCGATATTATTGTTCGGAGTCAGTCGTCGGGGTCAGTCCAACGGATTCTTTCTGGTCACCGGATTCCTGTCTCCTTCAAATCGACTTACACACTCAAACAGAAACTGGTCCATCCAAAATATATATGGTACCGAAAGAAAAGAGAACAACGTTGCCTGCACCAAACAGTGCCAAGGACAGGGTTGCCAAAAGAGCTATGGTGAAACCAAGCAGCCGCGACATTAGCGATTATATCGAACATCGAAGACCAGGTACATTGGGCAACGATTCAGCCGCCTCCTCCCACCTGCAGACCTTCAATCACAACTTTACTGACAAAGATGTGCGAATCTCAGACAAGGAGCCTCGATGGTTCGAGAGGGGGTCCGGGAAGCAGTCTACGTCAACTCCGAAACCCCTTCTTGGGGTACTGCGACACAACCTCTCCCGGGTGTACAGGTCGGTTATCCGGAGAATTCCTCGAAGACTGACTCCGAACAATAACGTCGGCAGTGCGTCTACGCCGATTGGGTACAACGCCTTCCTGCCATCAAATCAGACAAGCTGATGGGGCATTTAGGATGGGACGGACGTGAAACCGTTCTCGAAATTAAATCAGTAAGTGCAGTGGAAATGATCTAATTTTGTACCTTTATTGGACGTTACCTGGATGAATCAGAACTTACAGCAATTGACTATAAACATTTTCGTCACCAAGGGTCTTACGATTTCATTTTTGTCTGTTCTGAGTATGTTCCTCTTACTATTCCTTCAATCAGACGGCTTTATTCGTCACGCAGAAGTACTAGGAGGAATGGACGCTGAAGGATATGTTGCCATAGCAACCAATTCCAATCCGAGTCATCTATTGCTGCCATCCCACCAGGGATGGACGGTAAATGCGTCGCGACTGGTATGCAGCCATCTGGGATTCAAGGCGGTGTACAATACTCTCATGGGAAGTTACTCCGGCGACGATGTCAGTGGAGTGGGCGTGATCACTTGCCCCCCGGAAGCAGCGAACATCACGGACTGTTATCTACTCGAAGAGCGAAAAACAGTGGGACTGGAAGAAACCATTGGGATAAAGTGCTGTAATGGTAACCGTGTGTTGTTGTTGTTGTTGTTTTTTTTTTTTTAGTATAAATCAATGTATTATTGTAATCTTGCAATCCTTATTATTACCACATTTGTTATTATCAATATCATAATCATTATTACAATGGTGATGAGTTTTAGTGTTATTGTTGTTATTCTAATTTTCTGGGTTTGAATTTGAAAACAAACCCTACGATGTTTATTTGGACGAATGATGCTTTTATCTAAATGACCGACCAGTTAGTATGTTACACTGTAAGTATTTTAATTAAGCTGCTCAAATCAAAGGTACTAAACGAATATTTTCACGTTTGTACTCAAACAAGTTTCATGAAACCCAAAATTTTCATTTGGTGCGCGCAATTGGTCCTGCTTTGAGACTCCACACAGGTCGGAGAAAAACACTGACTGAATTTCAGTGTTGTCCAGTTCTCCAGTTGTCGATTGTACCCACCGATGAAATAGAAAAGTGTTTTACATATAAATTTCCACAATGAAGGGTTTTTTAGGTGAACATGTGCGAAATAAACGTCAAAGGTAGTGTTTTGTTTCCTGGTATCGCTATTTTTCACGTGTCAGTGCACAGGTCCTGTCACTTTGAAATTTGATATTTCTACAAAATCCAAACTTACGTTTACAAATATAGAAAAAAACGTTCCGTGTCTTAAAGTTCACTGAATTAAAGGGGCATTCAGACGATATTCATAAATTCACATAATGTAGTTCATAAATCAACAGCTCCGTTAAAAGATTTGTGGAATTTATTGTGTTCCTTGAGCAGAGGAGTCAATGCTCAGAAAAAATCTTTACCAAGTTACACTGATCAGTGTTGCTGACATAGGAGCCTCACATATATCAGAAATGTTGCCGTGTAATTCCAGTACATTGCCGCTTGCTTAACAAGTTCACCTGTGTAGAATCTATACATGCCTCCGTCTTTTTCTCTGCTTCCTTGAGTCCAAACTCATGCATTCTTACATGTATGGTGAGGCAGAACTGCCATGTCATCATCCTTGTTCATTGCAATTTGTTATGAATTTTGAAAACATTCTTATTCCTCATCCCAATGAATATAAATCCTGTACTGTACAAGTCTGTACTGAGTATAACTAATTCATAATCGTTCAAAATAATGTGAAAATCTGAAAATCATCCGGAGGTCTCTCTAACTCACAACGCTGACTGATGTTCGATTGTAACGCTGCGAATGGACTTTTCTTTTTTTCTAAATAATCTGCATAGATTCGGACACATCATTTAAAACATCAAAAGCTCCATCTCCTCTTCAGTAAACACGAACGAATTAAAAATGAATTTAATACCGAAGCCCGACGCAAATTGCGTGCACCATAATGTAAAAATACATCTACCGTGCTACAGGTCGGCTGGTTGGCCATGCATGTGTTAATAAGGCACCAATTCATTGAACCATTCTCGTCAGTCATGTCAGTATGAAAGTGATTATCTGCGGTAGCCACCATTAATTGCACGATTAATTTGCTGCTGATTCAAGGTGAAATTCACAATGGTTCACCTTAGGGGATCTGAATTGGGTATTAACTTGAGTTGGTCTGAAACTAGGAGGGAAAGGAGCATATGTTGTATTCAGTTTCAAAACATACGTACTAGATAGCAGAACGGGTATTCAGCGTGAAATTGATGTCAAAGTCTATACGTTTGTATTGCTAATATTCTTACATCACTATGTCATCGTTATAATGAACATTTTGGATGGTAATTTGTGTCATTCTTCTTTTCTAAGCTGTTTTATCATTATCATTAATAATTATCATTCCTATTACTATCATTTTCACTCTAATTGCTTTCATTGCATTTCATCTTTGTTGTCCCATTATGATTAACATTAATTGATTAGTACTGTGATCTATTATTATTAGTACTGCTGTAATAATAATTACTATTCAATACAGTTAGTTCCTGCTGGACACCAGGGTTTGAGCTCGGTTTACAGAGCGGTGTCCTCCCCGATTCCAGTCTGACTGCATCCTCGTGTTCCACCAACTCGGCCTGCGCCCACAAGGCTCGTCTCAACGGGACGTCGGCCTGGAAACCGTCAACCTCCTCGTCGTCTGAATGGCTGATCGTGAATCTGCTGTCGTCGTACCTCGTGTCGGGAATAATCACGCAGGGAAGGGGAGGATCGACTAAGTTTGTGACGACGTTTGGTATCTCGTCCAGCACAGACGGCAGCACATGGACTCAGTACAGAGACCCTTGGACGGGGAACAACATGGTAACCTCTCAGCTTAAAGGGATTATATGGTTTTGTTTGAGACCTTCTTTCAGATTTTTAACATTTTCATTTTATTGAGATAATGAGAAACCTCTCATGCAATGTTCGTGTAAAAGAGCATATAATTCCAAGAGTAATTTAACGTTTATTTGATGAAATAATAAATGGTGGGACCCAAATTTCGTTACGATCAGCCATTCCAAAACCAATTTTCATCAAATAAACTGCGACTTTCTCTTAGAATGGCAGTGCTCTTTACTAATCAAAACTAGTTTCCTGGTATCTCACAAAAAGTTAAACGCCCAGTATATATAACACATATAAAACACTTGGGAATACGAATTCCCAATAAAACAGTTGCAAATCTGGCGTGCCATTATTATAGCCGTGCCCTATTATAATAAGCTTCATTATTGACCTGTATAGCATCGTTGGTTGTTATTTCTATTTTTCTATTTTCTATTTTGTTTCCATTAATTTAGTATTGAACATGGCAGGGTTTATTCGAAAGGTTAACAAAAGCAGTTACTGCAAAAGAAAAAATAAATTCATATCTACTCAAAAGTTGCGGAAAACACTTCTTGAACACCCTACTGGAATTAACAGTTAAAAATGTGTCAGCTCAAATGCCACAACCATAAACATTACTTCTTAAAACCGAGAATTACTGTTTATACAGAAATCTAACACGAGGGATGTAAAGTCATACTTACAGCAAAGCATGTTTTGTTTTTGTTTTTCCTTCGAGGAAAATGTGTACACGCACAATTATGATTGTTTGTCATTAGTATATCCATTTTAAGGGTTGGGAATGATTTTTTGACTTTTTCCAAGGTGTTCCCGGGAAACTTCGACTCAGCAACTCCTGTCAAGCACTATTTTCGACCACCGATCAAGGGCCAATATATCCGGTTTCAACCATTAACTTTCAACAATGAGATGGCGGTCAGGCTTGAACTTCTAGGCTATGGTCCTATACACAGCAATATTGGTATGTTTTATTGGTCCGTCAAGTCAAATAAAACTCAATCCGTTGGTCTGCAGGTGTGTCTTTTAATTGTCATTCTTATACATATTTCCATTGTTATTTCATTAATTAGTTATAAGATATCTCATTTTCCATTTGAATCCCTATTGTTTCGGTTTCAGGGTTATTATCAAACCCAATTCAGTAATTCAGAAATTAGGAGTACAATTTACTCCCATGTTTCCCTCATATTGCCAAAGTCAAGTGAGCATATTTCTCACATTTTGCAGTTTTAATGGATTTTAACGAGGTCAATTACATTTTTTCCAACATAGGATACAGTCATTAGTCCTTTTCTTATACCTCTATTACATGATTTGACTCTCTCTCTCCTTAGCATCATTTGATGATGAAGGATGCAAGGTAGAACGTGGTGATCCCCTTGGTGTGGGGGACGGAAATATTCCAGATGACCGACTAACAACCTCATCCACCTACAGCGGTCAGACAAATTTCTACGGGGTCACGAAGGGCAGACTCGACCTCATGGTTCCTGGACCAGACGGTGGGTCCTGGACCGCTGATTCTAGTGACTCGGATCCATGGGTCAAGGTGACAACAAATGATGTTGTTTAAGTAAAGTTTAATAGGCATCCTCTTTACAATTATTTCTTTTTTAAGCGTTGAACCTCCATGTTCCCAATCAAAACACACAACAAAATCTCAGCTTCTTATGTCTTTTCTCCTCTGTTTCTTATCCTTCAAGTATAGGTGTTATTACATGATATTGGATTGACAAAATGACGCGCAGTCGGATGGATGGTTGGATGTTTTGTGATACACCTGACCTACACATATGCATCAAATGTGATATCTTGAATATTTTTAAATGAGTGCTCCCATAGGTAAACAGGAACTTTAAAACAAACAAACAAACAAACAAATCACAAAGTCATTTTATAATCTTATAATCCCCAGATTGACATTGGCCAGACTGCCATGGTAACCGGAGTGATCACTCAGGGTAGCTACCACTGGGACAACTGGGTGACGTCCATCTTCGTCTCTACGTCATCGGATGACGTCACTTGGCATTTTGTGGCAAGATGCGGAACACGGCAGGTAGGCAATTCTACGGCAATATGTCATGTAAATGATTACTATACCTGGTTATTGTACACAAATTCCGCACGGGAAGCCGTAATGATGTAAAGCATTTTTTTTTTCGGCGTTGCAACTTTGTTAGAAAAAACAACAACACACTTCAACTAAATTCAAATAACGTTTCAATACCAGCAGAACCACTGAATGTTGTTTTTTCGTCGTTTTTTTTTTTTCAAAGACCATCTTGATCAAGACAATGGAATGATCTAAGCCCTGTTATTTAAGTCATATTCTATATAATGGCATTTGCATGTGCTCGGTAAATTAATGGAATAATCCACTGACAAAAAAAAAAATGTCTTGTAATATGTCTGTCTCTTAAAGGAGAAAATAAAACACAACAGAAAGTAGACAGCATCAGAACCCTTATCATTATTTCAAACACCGGTCTGTTGTTCATTCATCGGCCTGTTGTTCATACACCGGCCTGTTACCCTAAGATGATCACACGGAGACGCCACCATGGTAAAAAAAGAAAACAAAATCTGACCTTCAGACTTTTGAATTTAGACTTCAATAAATTCGTTACACAGGGTACATGGTTTCAAAATGGGATATGATTCATAACGAATCATAATGAACGAAAATTTGACATAGCAGCTTCACATAATATTTGATTTGATGCGTTTAAGAAGCACAACAAAAGGAGTATGTGCACGAATTCTACACAAGAAGTACTGCGATAGAATTAAATTTATTACATTATAGGAATAAGTAAGCCTCTCATGATGTCGTCATACTTGTTCAGTGTATTATTCTCTAGTATTTTAATTCATTGCTTTACCTGCTCAAGGACTACATTTAATCTCAGAAATCTATATATATCAATGTCGAGTTATGCTCTACCTCTTTTAAGTATTTAGCTCTGAATATCATGAACAGGAGTGGTTGTTCTGATTATTTAACAAAATAGAATATAATCATAACGCATTCCTTATTAAATACTGTTGCTGTAAATTCTCAAAGCATGATATGGAGGCAAGACGAAAAAAATCAAATAAAGACCCCGTTTCTCATTACCTAAGTCATTAGAGGTTTGCTAAGATATTGTGGAACCTTACCACCATGGATCATGATATTCTACAGGAAAAAAGTTGATACTTTACTCAAAATATAAGCAAACTGAATAGGTCACTACAACCACGTGGAAACATCTGTATGTGTATGTATGAATGCTATCGACATTTCATCTTCATCACCATGATGTCTGTAATCAAAATCATAATCACTATCAGCATAGAAGGAATTGTGATTACATGCTTTCACGTGTTATTGAATCTTTCAGATTTTTCCGGCGAACATTGACCGCAATACCCACGTGACGTCATTGTTTGACTCGCCAATCAACGCTCGTTACGTGAAGATTCATGCACATACGTACCAGAATTTTGCCTCCATGCGATTCGAAGTCCTTGGGTTCTTGATATGATGTCCAGCTTAACTACTTGGGACACTTCACACTAAGCTTCAACTTTCTTATCGGAACACTTGTCTGACAATGTCAGTACTCGTGCCACGAGTTGATGTTGTCCTGCTTGTACCCTGCTGGAAAGAACACAGTGTCCCACAGTGTGTTCACATAGTCGACGATGTGAAAACGCCGGAATTTAACACTGAGAAGATTTTTTTTTTCACACTGTGGTGTGGTTTTTCACAGGGTATTCACAAATAAATGTTCCGTTTCACACTGTTCTTTAATGATTCACAATGTGAATTGATGATTCACAGTGTGTTCACACTTAAAATGTTTGATTTAAACAGTGTTAAGAATTTTTACATTGTGTTCACAGTGTGTTTACACTGTGTTTCACATTGTGTTTCACATTGTGGGACACTGCGTTCTTTACAGCAGGATAGGTACAGATCTTAGTTCGTCATATGAACTTTGTGTAAAAAACAAATGATACCGTTGACAATTGAATATAGCAAAAACACGAAGATTCTTATACCGTGGATATTGTTTATTAACTGTAATGACAAAGGATAATAGATGAAAAAACATTAAGAATAGTACAGGATATCACTGTTTTTATTACAGTACAAATTCTAGAATTAGCAATACCTATGAACGCAACGTTGCATCATGCAGAAGAAGAAAATGTTGAAAGAAAAACTGCTGAAATCCATTTGAAATTCATTAATAGACGTGCAAATTAAGAAGGATAGAAAGTCTTTATCATTACGCAAATGTTTTTTCTCGCATTTTCGTCTTATCTGCTCTGACAACATTTTGTGTGAGTGTGTGTGTGTGTGTGTGGTTACTCTGCTTTATTTAAACCTTTCATAAAAATAAGAAAAGTAAAGTTTTACCAGTTTGCATGTTTCTAAAAAAAGTCATTTTAAAATTATGATAATCTCAATATGATAAAGTTCTGAAATGAAAATTAGTGAATTTTATTGTTAAACAATAGTATTTATTGCTATCTTTGATCGGGAAGAAAATCTACTCTATATGTAGCATGATTGTTGTTGTTTTTTCTTGTTTATCAATACATATATATGCATATATATATATATATATATATATATATATATGTATACATACACACATGCCTTCGCATAACGTGAATATTACTCACTACCTTGCCGATAACTATCTGTATTAAAAAAGGACTGTGACTAATTGGCTCTACCCATTTGAATTTAAAACATCGTATTGAAGAAGTGTACATTTGATTTTTGGAGTATCATATAATAGCTATTTATGCATTACGATTTACAGAATAATATTGTTGCATGGATTTTGCATAATTAATAATGATATTTTAAATTACTGTATATTCTGAGATCAAGTAATATGTCAAAATGACATGTGGAACAAAATACAAGTGGTCAGTCGAAAGAAAAAAAAAAGAAACACAATGGTATGTGGCAGTAATCTCGTGCTGGATATGAATGAAACCTAGCTCACTTCTTTTCGTAATTCTCCGAAATCCATGGAAAGGTCATGCAATATCTGGTTAGAGATCTATTCTGCAAGTATAGAGATGGACTGATCTAAATGGATGACATATCTTCATGTAGTTGCATGCTGAAAATTAGGTTTGAGTCTTCGTGTCATATTTCTTATCAATATTTTTGTTTATTAGAGGAATCCTGATACGAAGGTCTCAGGCATAGGATCATTAAAGTTTATGCATTTCATGTCAAATGGATTGTTGTTGTTTCTATCACCTTGTTAATCACTAATACATCGCTATTCGTCAAGAGGGAATTCGTGAATATTGTAACCTGGACATGTTAGATTTTTTTTTTTTCATGCTACAGAAGAAATCCATTCGAATTTATAGAAAGGCAGCATTGGCAATGTCTTTTCTACCCGGACTCTATAATTCAACCCGTTTGAGACGGTTTGACTTTGCTACAGCACGCATATCCCATAGACACTAGCCCGAGTATACTCGGGATTCGTCCTCAAGGGGTTTAGAAGTTTAAAACCATGAGTATGATTTAATATCTCTACAGATATCAATTATTGACTATTGCATTGAAACACCGTATAAGTAAACAGTTTATCAACCAAGATTTTAAAACTTTTTCAGCATGATTCAAGTTTATATTGGGTTATTTTCATGTATGAAAAATCACCACGCACACACATCGACACACACAAGCTTCCACACATCTTTTTTATCCATGTGACCGCAAATGAATAAGAATAATTCTTGTACTGTTTACTAATATCTTTTTTATGTATTACAATTTTTATACACATCGAAAAGACATTAGTGAATAGTATACCACACATAGAAAATACAAACACTACTGCAACAGCTGCACCAAACTCATTATACCCACAGACAATTCTCTGCAGCTCCTGTAAGAATGTATTGTAAGAATTGTATAGTTATTGCACTGAGCAAATTGGTCATCCCAATACTGCCAAATAAACTGATATAGCCGTGCATCAGCCCCTGTTCCATACTGTAATAATGCCCAAATAGATATTCATTTAAGATCAAACAATCAAAAGAATGCAACCATCTAACCCCCATTCAAACACACCACATCCTAACATGAATGCAAGAGTACTCGAAGAAAACAGCATCCTATACCACATAAGAGTATGCTGGATGATTTGTCTAAATGTAATGTTCAATAAATCTTGTTTTATCAGCCTGAATTTATGTACAATGATATTACTTCGGCCAACACATTTTGTTCTATTATCTTTTTATCTTTGCATGATATAAAGTTTAAAAACATTATGTAAAAATGAACTAAAATATACAATGTCTTTTTTTTTTTTATCTTCCTCTAGTAACTGTCTATTGTCCATTAAAAATACAAGGGTTGCACATGTAATATGTTACAAGTTAAGGGAGACGGTCGGAGTCCGGTTTTATCACGAGTACCTGGAGTTTGTTACATCAGAGTCCGTCTCTGAAAGACCCCATGACAACCGCGCCCTCTTCATGAACGACTGGAAGGCGGTAATAGCTCAGAAACCAGCAAATTGATTGAAATTGCTAAGGAGTTCCCGTTGTTTTGTTTTGTTTTTCTGGGGGAGAGATGGGGGCCGTGGGTGGCTTAGAATTTGACAAAGCTAACATCACTGTCTTTCACCGAATCACTCGGGGGATATGTTAATTGTGTATCAATATTTTTGACCAAAGACTTTCGATGAGGAGATGTAGTGTTCAAAGCGCTTAAGTCTGATTTGCGATTCATTCTGTTTGAAAACATTCATTCACTCAAGCGAAAGACACAATATGCCTGGTTGATACCGTTTGCTGACTATTCCTAGTCACCGGGGCGATCCACGAGGGGTCGGCATCATTCGCCCTTTTTTTTTTTTTTTTTTTTTTTTTTTTTAGGTGGGGGGACCACGTCAACGGGTTGGCACCCTGTTCTGTGCGATGAGTCAGGGAAGTGAGACTAACTCTCACCTCCCTAAGCTCCCTGCATGGATAAATAAATGAAGTGAGATCTTTAACGTGCGTGAGCCGTGGTTAGCTCATACACGGGACCTCCATTAAAGGGCATAATCTACCATTTATAGATGAAGCAAAAGCCCAGTGTTAGCGCTTTAAAATAGATTTAAAATGTGAGTTAGTAATAGAAACAACCACTGTAAAAAAAAAATGAATCCGTATAATTGATGTTAAGTATGGTTAAATACACAAAATGTGAACAATAATTAAAATAAAGAAGTCTCCAGATGAAACCGTGTACAGTTATGGCTTATTCAGAAAAATACTGATATCTCCTTATATTTCAGGCTTAATTGCAAAAAGATTGTACATGTATTATGGTATGATGTTTTTGTGATACCACTGACCTACACAATGCATTAAATGTGATATCTGCAGAAAAAAAAAGTTAAAAAAAATAAATCACTGCTGCCAAAGGTAAACAGGACCTTTAATGTCCTATCCGAGGGACAAGGAATATTGCCTCGTACACACAACATTGCTCAGTGAGACTCGGGAATGAAACCCAGTAACCTTGGATGCGAAGGTAGACGCGATACCTACTGAGCCATATCCCCGCCCTTGTCTCCAAATTAGCTGGATTACAGGCGCACGCCACCCCGCCCGACCTTTGAAATCAGTCTAAAAGGCTCACAAAATTAATATTGTGTTAATATTACATTATAACTAAAGGGTTGGTTTAGTCCCGGTTGAGATGTTTGAGATTGGGCCTCGCAAGCTTCCAACAGATATATATATATATGTAATATATATATAATATATATATATATATATATATATACATATATATATATATATATATATATATATGTTGATAAGGTAGTCCACGTGTTGGCAAGATAAAAAGATAAGTAGCAAAGCTGCAACAAAGTTCATGCTGTATTCACCAACGGTTTATTTCTTCACACAAATTTTCGAGCGTCTCGCCGCCCTTTCTCAAGTGTTGATACTGAGAGAACAATAACAAAATTAAGCCATAACAATATATTGCAACCGTGTTACCAAGGATGCGCGCTTTAACGCATCTGTAATGCTAGGCATCCTAACACCCAGCGCGCATCCTGGCAACAATGCAATGTTACGTCATAATGAAATGACAATGAGTATAAAGCATACATGAAAAAACTTGGCACTACTGAATACAGAAGTAATATTCCTCTGAATACGCAACTGCGGTGGTAATGTAAAAGCAGTGCATTATTTCTTTCAAAATTCAACATACACTATAAATTAACTTTAATTCTAGTGTATAGATAATCTTCACATAATCTGAAATTATCATGATTAATATAAACATTCGATTTTTTTTAATCAAACTGAATCGTCACACTGATGGTTATGCAAAATATGTGCAAGCAGTTTACTATTCCTTTCAAACTTCAGCATACACATACATTAACTTCCAAATTCTGGTGAGTAGATAGTCTTTAAATAATCTGAGACTATAGCATGAATATGAAATACGTGAAAAATCATATTTTTCTTCTTTTGATTAAATAGATACGTCACAATACGTCTCGGAGCGGAAAAAAGACTGGTTCCAAGAAATGGTTCAAAGGAGCGTCAGCATTAATGATAAGATCTACTGCAGCGGGGTAAGCGGGAGAACATATAACAGTAAGCGGCGCACCTACTTGTAAAAAGTGTAGTTTGTGAGCCATGATAGATCAATGTTCATGCCCTGTCCCTGGAAGCTTCGTGTGCGGATGATTGTTTTTAGTTCTTTCACGTGTCTTTCTTCAAATGCTTCCATGTCCTTGTATAAAATGCAACATTGCAGATCTGTTAGTGTGTGATTTGTTTTGTTGAAGTGTTCTGCGACTGGATGTTGTGTTTGACTTCTAATGATTGTGCTTTTGTGATTGTTGAAACGTTGTCTGAAATTTGTTGTTTCTCCGATGTAGACAGCCAGGGGACATTGCTTGCATGTAAGGCTGTATACTACATTCTTGCTGTTGCAGTCCCCTGACGTCGGATGGAGGGTGTGGCCGGAGCCAAGTGTGATATCTGTATCTGTGATTAGGTGAGCGCATATTTGACATCGTTTGTTTCCACATTTATGATTTCCAGTAGGATTGATTGTTCTGTTGACTCGAGATCGTGTAAGCAAACTTTTCAGGTTGCGTGGCTGTCGTTGTGCATGTAAGGGACGTGCTGTTAACTCGGGAGTTACCGATTGGACTTGTTTGAGAGTAGGCCATTCTTTCCTCACTTCCTTCATGAACTGTTGTGTTGTGGGATGATATGTTGTTACAGAGACTTTGCGTGTGTGTGAGTCTTTGGGTTTCAGATTATCATGATGTAGTAAGGATGAGCGTCTTTTTGCTATCGCGCGGTCCCTACCTGCTTGCACAATGTCTAACGGGTACCCCGCTGCAACGAATTTTTGCCCCAGCTTCTTTGCGTCTTTGAAGCTGGGGCAAAAATTCGTTGCAGCAACACATCAACAACAACATATCATCCCACAACACAACAGTTCATGAAGGAAGTGAGGAAAGAATGGCCTACTCTCAAACAAGTCCAATCGGTAATTCCCGAGTTAACAGCACGTCCCTTACATGCACAACGACCAGTCAGGGAGACTACCTATTTTGAGGGAAGATTGAAATCCCCCGTTAGAGGGAACATTGAACCGCGAGCAGATGTTACGTAATGGAGCGACGCGATATGGTCAGAGCGAACCGTTACAGCTGTTCTTTTTCCAGTCGCTATGAGAATAATTCACCGAGAGGGAGAGAGAGAAACGCATGTACACACACGCGAGCGTACACACACGGAGGGTCATCCGCATCGAGTTGGAGGACGGATCGTTGTGTGTAGCTATTTTTAGCGCTCCTCTCTCTCCCCCTCTCTCCCTCACTTTCCTCCTAGTTTGCAGGCACAAACCCTTGTTGGTCGTATAGGAGTCTGCATGCGCCAAGACTAATACACGCACCACTACAATGCAGCCTCTCCTTGTTGGGAGAAGCTTCAACACAGGGCCTATGGGACAGTGCCAAAGTGGTGCATATAGTAGTCTTGGCGCAGACTCCTTTACGACCAACAAGGGTTTGTGCCTGCAAACTACTCTCCTCCATCGTTCTGTTGCTGCGTACCCCCAATCACTTACCTTTCGCGACCCCCATGGCAGAAAAAAACAAAACAGCAAGTGCATTGACCATGCATATCGACATTGTGTTGTTGGAAGGCGGAGCATGGTCGTGCAGACCTATATTTTGATCGAAGTTAGAGCTCGAGGAAGAGACATGCAAGTTTGAAGAACAGCAAAAACCTTCATAAGACAAGACTAATAGTGAGAGGTATTTATCATCTATTAACTTTATTTCAACTATTTCAGTTAAAAGCATATGTGATTGTGACGTGTTGATCAAACATTTCTAGAGACAAAGTGAGGGTGGATGTCGCAATATAGTTCCCTGGTTCATTACCGTGATAGTGTACGTGTGATATTGCGATGATTTAGATGAGGTAGCCTTGTGGTTGCATGAGGCTTATGATCATAAGAAAGCAAGAAAGTATGAGGACACTACATGGTCATGTGGCAAAAGAAAGAACCCCGGAGCTCCGGCGGTCCGCAGTTGACGTTCGACGGCTGTGCGAGAGCTCCAGCGTCATGCAACCGATTAGAACACCTACGGTGGCGGTGCCTTCCGTCTCTTGCTCTTTTCATTCGGACATTCCACAGAAATACGGGCAAACCAGGAGTTTAGGGGACCGGACTTCCTAAGTACAAAACCAGTTCTCACCAACTCATGATCATTTGACGAAAAAATAGATGAATTGTAGATAGAAATATCGGCAAAAACACAACAGGCTACCACAATTCCCATAGACGTTGAAGCTCAGCGGTAACAGCGCTCAGGTACGCACGGTACGTGCGTGCACTGTGTAAGCGCGGTTCATGCATAGCGCATTGCAGACACACACACAGTCCGTCCCTGTGTTTCGTTGAATAATCGCTGCAAAATAAGAACGCCTTGAAAGAAACTGGGACACGGAGATTCAAAAAATACACTTTGGATTCGCGTTTTCATCCTTCCATTACAAATTTTCCTCACTATATGTGAATATTGATTTTTGGAGGAGATAAACTTTATTTATTCATCTTTCATTGGGTGAAATTTCAATATCAACATATAATGAGGATTTTTTAAGGTGAATTTTTAAAGACATGCATGTCAAAACGATGCAGTGATAGCCATTGACTTTGTACGCGTCGAGCTTCGGCCAGAGACTGCGGAAAGGTCATGAATAATTCATGAAGTCCAACTTTCCCGATTTTTCGCGAATATCTCCATTCCCTAAAAAGCGGCTGTCTCCCTGACTGACGACAGCCACGCAACCTGAAAAGTTTGCTTACACGATCTCGAGTCAACAGAACAATCAATCCTACTGGAAATCATAAATGTGGAAATTACAAACGATGTCAAATATGCGCTCACCTAATCACAGATACAGATATCACACTTGGCTCCGGCCACACCCTCCATCCGACGTCAGGGGACTGCAACAGCAAGAATGTAGTATACAGCCTTACATGCAAGCAATGTCCCCTGGCTGTCTACATCGGAGAAACAACAAATTTCAGACAACGTTTCAACAATCACAAAAGCACAATCATTAGAAGTCAAACACAACATCCAGTCGCAGAACACTTCAACAAAACAAATCACACACTAACAGATCTGCAATGTTGCATTTTATACAAGGACATGGAAGCATTTGAAGAAAGACACGTGAAAGAACTAAAAACAATCATCCGCACACGAAGCTTCCAGGGACAGGGCATGAACATTGATCTATCATGGCTCACAAACTACACTTTTTACAAGTAGGTGCGCCGCTTACTGTTATATGTTCTCCCGCTTACCCCGCTGCAATAGATCTTATCATTAATGCTGACGCTCCTTTGAACCATTTCTTGGAACCAGTCTTTTTTCCGCTCCGAGACGTATTGTGACGTATCTATTTAATCAAAAGAAGAAAAATATGATTTTTCACGTATTTCATATTCATGCTATAGTCTCAGATTATTTAAAGACTATCTACTCACCAGAATTTGGAAGTTAATGTATGTGTATGCTGAAGTTTGAAAGGAATAGTAAACTGCTTGCACATATTTTGCATAACCATCAGTGTGACGATTCAGTTTGATTAAAAAAAAATCGAATGTTTATATTAATCATGATAATTTCAGATTATGTGAAGATTATCTATACACTAGAATTAAAGTTAATTTATAGTGTATGTTGAATTTTGAAAGAAATAATGCACTGCTTTTACATTACCACCGCAGTTGCGTATTCAGAGGAATATTACTTCTGTAGCAGTAGTGCCAAGTTTTTTCATGTATGCTTTATACTCATTGTCATTTCATTATGACGTAACATTGCACTGTTGCCAGGATGCGCGCTGGGTGTTAGGATGCCTAGCATTACAGATGCGTTAAAGCGCGCATCCTTGGTAACACGGTTGCAATATATTGTTATGGCTTAATTTTGTTATTGTTCTCTCAGTATCAACACTTGAGAAAGGGCGGCGAGACGCTCGAAAATTTGTGTGAAGAAATAAACCGTTGGTGAATACAGCATGAACTTTGTTGCAGCTTTGCTACTTATATATATATATATATATATATATATATATATATATATATATTTATATATATTATATATGTGTGTGTGTGTGTTTGTATATATATATATATATTTATATAATATATATATATATGTGTATATATATATATATATATATATATATTATACACTGTATGTATGATACATAATATATTCATCAAATAAACTTTGAATTCCACTCTAGAGTTACATGCTCTTTTTCAAAGACTTATTTCTTAATATCTCGCAAATAGTTTAACCAATACCATAACAGCACTTAAGGCCCGTTATGTGATGTCGGACCGTACGCGTTAATTTTGTTTTGTTCTGTTCTGTTTATTGTTTTTTTTTGTTTTTGTTTTTTGGCGTGTCTTGTTTTGTTTTGTATTTCCCGACTTCGGACTTGTGGGTCTTGTTTGGGTGAGATATGATGAGAAACCTCCTATAAAATATGAAAGAGCATGTAATTCAGTCTTTGTTGAAAATCGGTTTTGAAATGGCTGAGCTATCTAAAAGAGCGATCATAACAAAATGTGGGACCCACCTTTTATTACGATTGTTCTGTTTTACCTTTTTTTTTTCTTTTGATGTTTCAACCATTCCCAAACCGATTTCCATCTATTAAACTTTGAAGTCCTCTTAGAATGATATGTTATATGCTATTCATTAAAGAAAGGTCTGATCCGTCCTTTACTGAACAAACCTTCATTGGATAAGGAATCACTGACAAGTTATCGTCCTGTATGCAATCTTTCATTTTTGTTCAAGATTTTAGAGAGAGTTGTGTTTTCGAGACTCTCAGACTATATGCTGGAACATGGTCTATTCGATCCTTTACAGTCGGCTTATCGCCCTCACCATAGTGTGGAGACCCTTTTGATGAATGTTTCTAGTTATATTTTAAGGGAAATTGATTCCGGATCCGTCACAGCAATGGTTTTGTTGGATCTGTCTTCGGCCTTCGACACTGTAGATCACAGAATGCTTGTCAATACACTTACAAGTTTGGGTATCCAGGGACAGGCTCTCGATTGGTTTAAATCATACCTATCACACCATTCACAGTCTGTTCTTTTGAATGGTGTCACATCGTCCTCAAAGCCATTAGGCTGTGGTGTACCTCAAGGCTCTGTTGGCGGGCCCACTCTTTTTTCTATCTATTTGATCGGTCTGCGGAAAATATTTCAAAGTCATTCTGTTCGGTATCATTTATATGCAGACGACATACAAGTTTTTGTATCTTTTCCACCGCATCAAATCCAAGCATCTCATGCACTGCGCTGTCTAGAAAATTGCATCATTGATATTGATGC